>NC_142414.1:5772500-6072500 GCF_059516105.1 Syngnathus floridae | reverse complement strand
GCGTCACCCAACCCAAACAACTATTGTCTAGCGTCAGTCAAACTATTAGAGAATCTGGTCACCTTTCAAAATAAAATATTGCTCACTCACCTAATAAATAAACAAAAGTGCTCCAAGTTTTTTCTTTAATATCAATATCAAACATCGCACGTTTTTTTCCCTCAGCAAAAGCTTATATGGCCCCACTGTATTCTGTGCGAAAAACTGATCTAGAAAACATTTGTCAGTCATGTTCGTTTTTTTTTAATGCAGACCACTGCACTCACTGCATAACAATATGCACGTAATACCTCGGACATCCTAATAAGCGCAAAGTCGACCATTGGGCTGAACTTTCGTAACTCACTTACCTCCGAAGGTTAGCACGGAATTCATCCTCCCTTTGCGCACGAAGAAGAGGAGGAAAGGCGTCCATTGCTTAAGTATTGTGTTGTGTGATGCGTGGGGAACGACTGGAGAGCATAACAAAACAAATAATCGGAGCAATCGATCAATTGTATTTGAGTTATTAGTTATCATAACGATACAACAAGAATGTAAGAAACAAAAAAAAAACAGAAACGCCATTAGGTTGTCATTCCAGGCAATTAAATCAACAACCATTAGCTTTGAGTACAACAGACTGTATTTTAACACTATGACTCTACATTCGTGCGTGCATACCTTCAACCAAATACGATAAAACAGCGTGCTATTCACGCGAGACGTCCCAATTTTGCTTTAATTATTAATCTAATGTCCGTTTAAAGAACTCTTGAAGTGTTCTTTCATGCCCGGAGTGCACAGACAACTTCCCGATTGCTGTTTGTATATGTAGACGCTCTGCCATTGGCTATAGTTGGAAATTGTATAAACCAATCACAGCACGTGTCTTTCGGATGCGTCATCTTCGCCCAATGGGCGACGGAGTTGCGTAAACAACCCCTGGACAACGACGCAAAAGTCGTTTAACCATGTGATTTCATGGTTTTCCTTTTCTCGTGTGCGATATATTATACGTTCGTTCATAAGTAGTTTGCAATTAATTTATGAAAACTTAAGTCAACTATAGTGAATTAAAATACACATTAGAATACCGTACTTTATGTCAATTATAAACTTTTATTCTACCGATTATAATTGTTTTCAAAATCCAATATTAAGGCAAGGTCTACATTCTTTAATATGCTTTAATTGATTTGTGGGCAACCAACTGGTTATTGTTCGAAGGAACAGGTCTCGCCATTTCTCCTTAGCTCATTTAGATACATAGATGGTCCCAAATTTCGGGGTAAAAGCATATGCCACGTACATAATATCGTGTTAAAAATATTTGTAAGCATATTTGATATTGAATAATAGAAAAGTATTCAAAGCAAACGAGTTCAATTGTGTTATTATTATGGCATATTTATGATTCCGTTACTAACTACTATTTTTCATCAGGCAAATTTCAAAGTAACGCTCCAAACCTGGACGGAGCTTCCTCCTCGCTGCCGTCAAGTCTCCTTTAGGGAGTGCTGACGTCCAGCAGGTGTCGCTGCCAGCAAAAAGAGGTCAACATCCTACTGTCTCTGCTTGGCCGTGACCGCACGGCAGCGCTACACACAAGGCGCGTGCGTGTGCCTGTCACCAAGAGGTAACGGAAGAAAGAAGACAGTGTATAAAGGAAATCAGCGTGTGACGCTGGTGCAGACATGGACCTGCGCTCGGAGCTACTCAAGTCCATTTGGTACGGCTTCACGGCACTGGATTTGGAAAAGAGTGGAAAGGTCTCCAAGTCTCAGCTGAAGGTGAGTGGTTGGTGTGTCCTTTATCTATTTTTCTCCTTAAAAAATATAAAGCTGCCCTTCATTTCCCCCCTCAAACTCACAGTCCCTCTAAAAAAAAAAAAAAAAAAAAAAAAAGGATCGGCGATTTTGCACTACAAGTTTTATACATCGAACGACGTGTCAAAGAACCGAAGAAACTTATAGATTTTCAATATGCACCTTCCTTGTGGGGATAGGACAAAAGTTCAGAATAGGAACTTGAGTCTCCCCCTATCTCTGGAACAGTGTGTATAGTGCAAAGCAGACCTGTACTGCGCGGAATCTATCAGAGCCCAACCTGAATTTAGAGTAAACAACAAAATCCCCAATGCGTATGTATATATGTGTGTGTGCGTGTGTGTCTGCGAGCGTGCAAGTGTGTGTCAAAAGAACATTGTTGCAGTGAGCGCGCAGACAACATGCAAACGTGTCTCTTTTGTTCAATGCAATCATTTGTGTTTTTGGTTGACCTCCTGCTGATTATGTCACTACTCAGTCCTCAGCCCCATGACAGGGCTTATCCCCCATATGCATGCAGCAAGTGTACAACAGGGTACTGTGCACCTTTGCTCACAAAAGCTGTTAGCATGGCCTCAATATCAGTCGGGTTTTTTTCTTGAGTGGGGACTTGAGGCAGGATGTGGTCGGGGAGTTCGACGTCTTGCAGCATATTGCACAATACTTTCAGGTGAAGGCACAATCAAGACAGTCTGTTTAGTTAAAGAAAAAATATCCATTACTTTACATTGTTTCGAGAAATTATATTGCAGATAGAGGGTTAAACATGTTGGTTAGTTATTGCCTTGTGGCATGCTGTAAAGTTGTTAAAAGCAAGTAATGAGTGGCTGTGAACTCCTTTTGAGATTATTCTACTGTCTATTGACATCGGACCCTATTTTTGTGCCCAATATAATAATTTCAAAATGTTCATACTCTTTATGAATCCTTCTCTCTGGCTTTCTCTTCATAACAGGTATTTACACTGTTGGATTTTGTCCACAATTTAGGGAGCGCGTTATCTGCGCCTCACGGCAAAAGCCATTGCCAATCACCTGTTATCCAATTTACTCACTGCGTGCTCGTTTGATTTCTTCAGATTTAGGAAAATGCTAAGACACTGAAGCACAAATTAGACTTACACAGGTTGGTTGAGTTCAATCACAATTCTTGTTCAGAAAGCTCTGTCTTCAGGAAAGTACAATACAGCGCTGGGCCCTTCAAGAGCGGAAAGTCTCCATTCAGAAAAGGCAACGTTCAAGGTTCTTCAGTTAGCTTATATCAGTTGCACATGCCAGTGTGGGCCGAGTTTGATGGGTAATGAGTCTTTGGGGTGGGGCAAGTTCGCCATGGGAGTGGGTGCTGGTTATGGGCGATTCGGTGTGTGTGGGGGCTGTTGTCTTCCATCCCGTCTTTCGGCCTTGGCGATCATCTTTGGCCAAGTCCTTGGCTGGCTCCTTCTGGCAGCTGCTGGTTTTATCTCCATGTGACCTTCCTGTGAACATTCTTCCCCAATCTTGGACATACACTGTCGTACCTCATTCTTTCAATTTTGTCATTTTGTACGAAATTATGTTAGCTTTTGGCTGTGACATCATTAATCTATTGCTGTTCTTTTGATACGTCATGTCTTTGCTTATTCTTAGTTTAATCATGCTTCCAACCGTATCTTTTCTTTGTTAGGCAAAATATTTCCCTCTGTGCAGAGCGTTCAGTAGTAATTATAAACTGGCGTCTAGCATGAGTCAAAACATAAGATACAATCAAGTACTGAACGGTCAAGACGACTCTGGCCGTGTCCATGATTTAGAGAAAAAACATCAGGCATGCATGACACAGTTCCTTAAGGGTCATTAAGCTATTTAGGCAATATATCAAAAGTCATTTGTTATTTCAAAGTGCTCAGAAATATATATCAGATCATAAAGTTATAAAAACCTTTCTCATCACCACTTATCAAAAATGTCTAGTTATGTCTTCTTTATTGATTTGGTGTGTAGGTATAATTATATTCTTAAAATGTTTCTTTTATTTATTTAATATGTGAATATACTTGTCTGCTTATGTACTTTATTCAATGAGGTTTGAGCATATCTGTTTTTGTAGCTAGGAAGGACTTTTTGTATTTCGACCTCATTCCTTCAACACTATGGATCAAATTTCTGATACTGATAAGAATCTTGTGCTGATGCGCAAAATGTAATTACTTTCATACCCAAGTATTACTTGATGATATTGTCATCACATTGCTTACTGGGGCTGCACATGGGAGCACTGGTTAGGCTTAGAGTTCAGAGGGTGCGGGTTCGATTCCACCTCCGGTCCTCCCGGTGTGGAGTTTGCATGTTCTCCCCGTGCCTGCGTGGGTTTACTCCGGGCACTCCGGTTTCCTCCCACATCCCAAAAACATGCATGGATGGATGGATGGATGGATGGATGAATGGATGGATGGATGGATATTGCTTCTCTATTCTCAGGCAGAAAAATCTTTCTCAGATACTGTACATTTCCTTCACTTTCCCTTGGAAAATGACCACTTTGTCATGTTTTATTGTAAGAAAAAGTCTCACGCAGAATGTCAAACTTGACTATTCTACCAGTGTAAGCCTGCACTTTGTGTTGTATTGGTGATATCCAAACCCATTTGTCCCTGTGCTTGTCTTAAGCATTTATTGTTTAAAGACTCCAATCTTGTGGATTTGCAGGTGTTATCACATAACCTCTGCACAGTGCTATGCATCCCACATGACCCAGTTGCTTTGGAGGAGCATTTCCGTGAAGATGATGATGGTCCAGTCTCCAGTCAGGGTTACATGCCCTACCTCAACAAATACATCCTGGATAAGGTGATTATTTTTCAACTATATATTGTATATTGCATGGGTTGCTAACAACATGTTTGCGGACACCAGGCCCCCTCGAGGACCGCGAGTAGCATGCAGGCCAGTTCTCAGTAAAGCTCACCTGTAATGCTTTGATTGATAGGTTACATTCCTGCATCTTTCTGAGCCAAGTCATCATATCGATCTCGTGTATTTATCTTTTTGTGTCAGCTCTCACTATCATGGTAGAACAGAATTCACCAATCATTGGATTGTTTGACCACTAATGGGAAAATGAGGTGGGTTAAGATCTTTAGATTTAGTCTCACCCTTCTCACAAGTTATCATGAAAGCCGTTGAGTATGCCCCAAAGATGACCGGATTCCGCTGATAGTGCTACTTATAGCTGCAATTCCTACACTGAGTGTAATGCTAATAGAATAAATGCTAAATAAATCAAACAAAAAAATGTGCCATGAAATATTTAAATTCACTATTGGATAATAAAAGAGATGTCTTCCTAGTTCAATAAATTAAATTATGGGTGTCCCATTGCCACATATGAAGAACTTTGCTGCAGCGGGTAAAATGGGATTAAATAAATCAATGTTATGAAATGTGTCATTAATTAATGACATTTCCGATGATTATAGGTAAATAAATAGATATAATTATTATTTTATTTCAATAAAATTTTTATCGTCCTGTATTGCAGTGTTCCCTAGTTAATGGTTTAACTTATTTAATTCCATATTTAATTGTTAAATGAATTATTATCATTATCCATCCATCCATTTTCTGTACCGCTTTGTCCCCATGGGGGTTGCAGGCATGCTGGAGCCTATCCCAGCCATCATCGGGCAGTAGGCGAGGGACACCCTGAACTGGTTGCCAGCCAATCGCAGGGCACACAGAGACAAACAACCACCCGCACTCGCACTCACACCTAGGGGCAATTTGGAGTGCTCAATCGGCCTACCAAGCATGTGTTTGGCGATGTGGGAGGAAACCGGAGTGTGAGGTAGTGGACGGTAATGTGAGCAAGAATCTTTCTACATTGGAGAGTAGGATATTCCACAAGCAAGAGCAACTCTTCTTTTTCTTTTTGTAAATATGCACCATGGTAGCATCATTGTATTTATGGGGTTGTTTTTTTCCCCTTGTCACTTTGCCTGGTAGGATTCGATGATACATAGATTGGAGAGTTGGGCTTCTTGGCTTGGTCACTTCTGATGGTAGGGCATCATGAGCTGGGGCTTTTTCCTGAAGAGCTTTGCTTGATTTGCTTTGGCAATGCTTGTTTTTGCTTGAACAAGCCGGACCCATCTTTGAGCCATCACACCTAAAGTGTGTTACTGACTAAAAAAATAATTAAGAATTAAGTAACATAAATTATCTTCAGTTAGTACTTTTATCCAGTCTACTCTAATCTTTTTGATTTGGTCACTATCATTGCAGAAAAAATTTCTATACAACACCTGGATGTTGGTAAAGGAAGAAAGAGTCAGTGCTTTTTGGAGCATTTTTGTTTTCAAGAGTATCATTGCAGACTACATAGAGAGGACTTGGTGTGTGAGAATCACATATAGCGATGAACCTATAGTACAGGGGTGTCAAACTTACTTTTGTCGCGGGCCGCAGCATAGTCATGGTTTCCTTCGAAAGGCCATTGAAATTGCCAACCCAAATAAATGTCTGAATGTCTCAAATTATATATAGTGTACAGTACTCAACAAACTAGTGAATGACTTGATGAATAGCTAGTTTTCAAATCAGAGACTAAGAAAAACTGTTAACATATTTTAAAAATATGAATGTAATAAAAATTGCTAGCAATAGAGCTATTTTTTAAAAGTGCAAACAATTAGTAATTTTAATATTGACATATGAATTAGATGCACAATTAGTCTTTGCGGGCCACATAAAATGATGTGGCGGTCCGTATCTGGCCCCCGGGCCTTGAGTTTGACACGTGCTATAGTTGTTAGACTGCTGATCTTGTCTCTTTAATGCAGCTTTATTTTTCTTTAGGCTCGTCTTCTTTTGTCTCATTATTTGCTTTTTCCCCTTCTCGATGAAGTTCTTCAAAGTCATTTTTTCTCACTTTTGGTAGCTTTTGGACTTAATTTTTGCTACCGTATCACATGACAGAGATGAACAGTTTGACATGTACTACAGAGAGCCAAAGGCAATCAAGTCAAGTCAAGTCAAGTCAAGTTTATTTGTATAGCCCTAAATCACAAACAGTCTCAAAGGGCTTCACATAGCCAAAATTGACAATTATTCTCAAAGCATCCCCTGATCTTAAGCTCCCAAAAGGGCAAGGAAAAACTAAAAAAAAAAACTGCCAGGGGAAAATGAACAATCACACCTGAAGCTTAGATATACGCTAAAGCTTCTTTTGGACTCGGATAATTGATATGTAAAGCATTTTTTGTTCGGCGCCTCTTTGCAGCCCAGAACCTGCCTTAAGAAACTAAATGTATGAAGCACACCATAGGAAATAGTGAATACCAATAGGTACGACCATTGACTACCTTATGATGCTTTGACTGCAGTTAAATTAAAAATAAAGCTCTTAGTATTTATACTAAACAGGGCACTATATATTTTTATTATCCATCATGTAAGAATTCAGTATTTTGAGGTGAAAATAATGTTTTTGGAGCCATACATTGCTTGACAATGTTTGGTGCTAACAATATCTTTTTTATAGGTAGTTGAAGGCTCCTTCAACAAGGAAGATGTGGATGAGTTGTGTTGGACCCTGACAGCCAAGAAAAACTACAAACCCAACAATAGTTCAAACACAGTTCTGACAGACCAGGATGCATTTCGGCTTTGGTGCCTTTTTAACTTTCTGTCGGAGGACAAGTACCCGTTGATGATGGTCCCTGATGAGGTTGGTGTAACTCAGAGCTTTCATCTTTCAGCATCTTTCAAAAGGGCCATGTAAGAAACTGTAATGGTTGTTGAGGGCCACACAAACATACTACTAACCTAAATTGTGATTGGAATTAATTTAAGGTATTTACATGAAGCATTAAACTAGGTAGTGGGACAGGTAGTTGGCAGGTAACACCTGTCAACACCTGTCAACAGGAGAAGTAAGACGCCTCCTTCCCTCCACTAGTCTGCGGGAGGCCCTTGAGCAAGGCAGAGTACCCGCTTAGCCTCCCTATCTGGGTTACGTAAAGTCGTGGCAGGCAGGCGATGGATGAAGTGGGGGAGCAGCTGGGGGAGCGCCAGAACTGGTCTCGCATTTCTTTGTGCCGGGCAGAAGATACCAATGTAGGTACAATGGCTGGGACTCCTGTCCAGTATGGTCACTGCTCTGGTAGAAAGCAATGGAAAACTACTACCAGTAAACGATGCCGTGGAAGCTTGAACCATGAATGCAAATAACGCGAAGAACGATATGGGACTCAGTGGTGAGACCCCCAAGCTAGATGAGTCTCTCCTGTGTATTGGGGAAGAGCCTGACACCGGGAGGAGTACCACCCAAGCTGATGAAGGCAGAACGCCTGATTGTGCTGGAATGACAAACAACCGGAATAAATGGCTTAAACGGAGACACAAACTGGGAACATGGAACGTAAGAAGTATGCCAGCTGGGAAACTGAACACCATCACAAAGGAAGCAGTTAGAATCGAAGTAGACATCCTAGGGCTGGTCGAGCATCGCTGGCCAGGAAGCGGACATTTTACAACAGATTGCGGTGGTCGCATGGTATATTCAGGCAGGGAAAAGGCAGGCCAGGGAGGAGTGGCAATATATTTGTCAAGTGCAGCAGCTCAAGGTCTCATAGGCTACAAACCAGTGAACGACAGAATTATAACAGTTAGATTGAAGGGCCAGGCAAAAGATATTACATTGATACAAGTATATGCACCAACTTCTGCAGCAACAGATGAAGAATTAGAAGAATTCTACGAGAATTTACAAAAAGAAGTAGACAACAAAGAACGGCAGGACATCTTAATCATTTCAGGAGATTTCAATGCCAAAGTCGGAAGCAAAAAAAACAGTGAGGAAGATGGACTGATCGGAATGTCAGGGCTAGGGGAAAGAAATGAGAGAGGCTCTAGATTTGTTGAATTTGCACTCTCAAATCAATTGGCAATTAAAAACACAATGTTTGAGAAACATCCAAGAAGGCTGTATACATGGACATCACCAGATGGAAAAACAAAAAATCAAATGGACTACATCATGGTTGAAAAGCGATGGTCATCTATCATACAAGTCAAGTCAAGTCAAGTTTATTTGTATAGCCCTAAATCACAAACAGTCTCAAAGCATCCCCTGATCATAAGCTCCCAAAAGGGCAAGGAAAAACTCAAAAAAACCCTGCCAGGGGAAAATGAGAAAACTTGAGAAGGGACCACAGATGGAAGGATCCCCCTTTCAGGATCACCAGGTTGTAATGGATGCAGAGAGTGCACAAGTAATACATAATATGAAAATCAATGAAAAAAATGGATGTCGGAGGTGCCCTCGGTTGTCCTGGCCGTGTCTTCAAGGGGGTTGAGCTGCAGTTCCTTCATCTTGAATTGGTCCCCGAGAATCCAGCTAGCTGCGATCAGCTTTTGAGCCACCAGCCGGGGAGGGGGTGGGCAGAGAGAACAAAACAAACTCCGGCCAAATCGGCCATCCCAAGTTAGTCGGCCATCACAAACCAAGTGCTGACTGTGACACAGACCATGAACTTCTCGTAGGAACAATGAAACTGAAATTAAAGTGTAAGAAGACAACAACAAGACCTGTCTGTTACGATGTACGAGACATAGATCAGAACTTCACCATAGAAACAAGAAACCGTTTCCAAGCACTGTTGATTGACATTGAAGAAAAAGAACCGGACGACATTGCAAATGAGGCAAAAAACATATTGATGCAAACAGCCAAAAAACATCTAAAGAAAAAGCGAGGCAAAAAACAACCTTGGATGACAGAAGAGACACTAAACAAGATCGACGAAAGAAAAGAAGCAAAGAAATCCTATGGACTACATAGCAAACAGTACAAAGCAATAGCAAAAGTTGTGAAACAAATGTGCAAGGAGGATAAGAAGACATCCCTGGTTAAAAAGTGCCAGAAAATTGAGGACCATATGAGAAAAAACAAAAGCAGAGAAATGTATGAAGAAATAAAGAGTCTCACAAAAACTTTTCAACCCGGTCTGGGGGTAATTAAGGATGAAAACGGCAACACACTGACCGAGAATCAGGCAATTGTGGACAGATGGAGGAGGTACTGTGAGGGGATGTACGCACAAAAAGATTCAGAAGAAGTATTGGACCAGATAGAACCAGAAACAGAACCACAATTACCACCACTCAGATCAGAAATCGAATGGGCTATCAAATCCCTTAAAGAAGGAAAAAGTCCTAGATGCGACAACATACAAGCAGAAATGTTGAAAGCAAGTGGAGAAGAAGGAGTAGAGGTATACCATAAATTGTGCACAAAGATATGGCAAAAAAAACAGTGGCCGACTGACTGGAAAAGGGCAATTTTCATAACTTTACCAAAAAAGGGAGACTTACAATTGTGTTCCAACTACAGAACAATATCGCTTATCAGCCATGCAAGTAAAATACTACTCAAAGTTATCATGAAAAGACTGGAAAGTAAACTGGAAGACGAAGTTAGCAAAACACAAGCAGGATTTAGAAAAAACAGAGGAACGAGAGACCACATTTTCAATCTACGAATGATGATTCAGAAACATCGGGAAGTGAATGTAAATCTTCATACATGCTTCATAGACTACTCAAAAGCCTTTGACTGTGTCAATCATAAAAAGCTCTGGCTAACTCTCCAGGAAATGAACTTCCATCCACATCTGATTAACTTGATCAAATCACTCTACAAGGGCCAACAATCAGCTGTACAACTCGAATGTGGAACAACAGAATGGTTCCCAGTAAAAAAGGGAGTGAGACAACAGTGCATACTTTCACCACACCTATTTAGTCTTTACACTGAAGGAATCATGAGGGAAGTGGAACACGACCATAGGAGATGTGAATACAACGAAGCAAGAATGCAGGGGCTGACCATCAGAGACCTAAGGTATGCTGACGACACTGCGCTGCTGGCCACTACTCCAAGAGGGCTGGAAAATCTCATCAGGGCGGTCAAACAACACAGCGAAGAGAAAGACCTATATCTGAATGTGAAGAAAACGAAAATTATGGACACGGACAAGTGTGAAGAGAAGGCGGTAATAACGATTGGTGATGAAGAAGTAGAAAGGGTCAGTCATTTTGAGTATCTTAGCGCCAGAATAGAAGCAAATGGAAAAACTACCCCAGAAATACGGAGAAGCAGTCTTCATTCTTCCAGTGCAATGGCATTTGCCAAAGTGAAAAAGATGGAGAAGCTCTGGAAAGGACAGTGTATAGACACAAAAATGAGAATTCTAAAAAGTACAATATTTCCAATTGCAATTTACGGTTGTGAGGCGTAGACCATCAACAGTACTGACAGCAAAAAGATCACCGCCTTCGAAATGAAATGCTACAGAAGGATTCTGCGGATATCGTGGATTGATAGGATATCAAATGGCGAGGTGTTGACACGAATGGGAGTTGCATCACCAGTACTGCTGCAGACTGTGAAAAAATTGAAACTGCAATATTTTGGGCATATCAAACGCCATGAATCACTTGAAAAACACATTCTGGAAACAAAGATGGAGGGTAAAAGAGGAAGAGGAAGACCAACAAGAAGATGGGAGCAAGACATACAGGACTGGTTGGGGACGACAACAACAGAAGCTGGCAGAATAGCAGAAGACAGAGTGCTGTTTCGCAGGAAGGTTCAAGAGGCAACGTCCTACAGCGGGAGAAGCTGAAGAAGAGAGAGAGAGATTAAACTGTATTTATATAATACGATGCTGCTTAAGTAGCTGTGGTAAATAGAGTTATTTTTACAAAACAATTGTGTTTAAACTGAATAATAAGCAGTTGTTAAAATGACATAAAAGTGTTGCTCCCATCGAGAGCACAAGAACCCACTCCCACTGGCCTTGAGGCATTAGTCCTCGCCATGTTTCATGTTTGACAGACAGGCAAAAAACCTAACTATTTAAAATACAACTAAATGTATAACGCTGAATGTTCAAACACCAATTGCAAAATGTAAATAAAAACACAATTTGCATGATTATCAACTTCAGCTGCTCACCAGTTGGGTGGTCTCCAATGTCATATCTGTAGTTTCATAATGCGGTCCGTACTTTCACTGGGAGCGAGGTTTGGTTGGACTGCTTGCTGGCATTCTGGTCTTGTCAATTGCACTCTTTACCTATAAAGCAATGCTGTTGTAATACATGCAAAAGGTGGCTTTGACATTGTCTCACTAAAATAAACAGGAACGTTCCTGCAAAAAAGATCTTGCTTGGTTAGCATCCTAAAACCTGTATGTACCTTTCAGGATTAATGGCGCATTCATTGGACACACCACCAGGGCTGTGGACTCGGGGACTCGGACTCGGTCGGACTCGGTCATTTTTGCCGGACTCGGACTCGGACTCGGGGACTCGGACTCGGTCGGACTCGGTCATTTTTGCCGGACTCGAACTCGGTGCTGATTTTGACCGAGTCCACCGAGTCCGACAATAAAAAAAAAAAATACGTTCAATTTTATTTTCATCATGCTGCTCAGAATGCGCGTAGGAATACTGTCCACAGCCCTGCTTACGATCAATGCGGCCACGTTGAGTTGCACTTAGGCTAATGTTTACATTATGTACCAATGTCAAGGATGATTATGTCACCCAGCTAATATCATTATTTTGATTTTGATCTAAATTAGCCTTGAATAAAGACTAAGCAGTCACATGAATTAACAGAAAAAATGGACACTCGGACACGGACTGGGACTCGGACTCGGTGGTCAAGAGGCCGGACTCGGACTCGGAGCAAAAATCCGACCGAGTCCACAGCCCTGCACACCACCGTATCATCAAAGATGCTGACTTTTGATTTTTGCGATTATAGTATGCTTGTGAATAACTGAGCCTTTTGGGGATGCTCCTTCATGACACGCACCCAATTAACCTGTTCCCAATTAACCTGTTCATCAGTGAAAATGTTCCAAACAGGTGTTTTTGGAGCATTCCTCACCTTTCTCAGCTTTTTGTTGCCCCAGTACCAGTTTTTTGTTGTTGCAATTTTAGAAACAAAAATAACCATGTCCTTATTCTCGGTCAGGGGTCTGCAACCCTTATTATCAAAAGAACTATTTTGCCTCCTACCCCCAAAAAAATCGTCTAGCGCTACAAAGAATAACAGAGCTTGTAAACTTTTAAATGTTTTCATCATTTACCTGTTACAACCACTAAATATAACAACAGAAGTGCAGTGTGCATTTGTAGGTGTACTTTGAAATAAATGAAACTATGAACTCTAGGCCAATTTAACAGACAAGAGATTCTAATTATTGCACAAAATATTGATAATATTGATGTGGTGTTTTTCTTTTATGAGATTTGTTTTTTTTACGAGTAGCAGGCCACATTTACCACTAATATTTTTTATGTACCGTATTTTCCGGACTATAAGTCGCTCCGGAGTATAAGTCGCACCAGCCATAAAATGCCCCAAAAAGTGAAAAAAAACATATATAAGTCGCTCCGGAGTATAAGTCGCATTTTAGGGGCAATTTATTCGACAAAATCCCACACCAAAAACAGTCATGAATGAGCAACAACAGGCTAAACGATAGCAACAACAGGCTAAACGATAGGTATGCTAACGTGACAAACACAAACAAAGAGCTGAGAACGGGCCTGACGTAACATAGAGTGATTAAGGACAACTATTACATGAATAGCATGTTTATAAAACCATCAGTGTCACTCCAATTCATCAAATAGCAACAACAGGCTAAACGATAGGTATGCTAACGTGACAAACTCAAACAAAGAGCTGAGAACGGGCCTGACGTAACATATAGAGTGATTAAGGACAACTATTACATGAATAACGTGTTTATAAAACCATCAGTGTCACTCCAATTCATTAAATAGCAACAACAGGCTAAACGATAGGTATGCTAACGTGACAAACTCAAACAAAGAGCTGAGAACGGGCCTGACGTAACATATAGAGTGATTAAGGACACCTATTACATGAATAACATGTTTATAAAACCATCAGTGTCACTCCAATTCATTAAATCCATCGATCGTTCTTTGTCAACAATGGGTGCGCACGGCTGAGGGCGCTTGCACTTCAAAATATACAGGCTCATATAACGATAGATAAACTATATTTCAAATAACTATAATACAAGCCAATAATATTATCAAACCATCCGTGCACTTTAATTCCATTAAATCCATCGATCAAATTCCTCGTCCTTTGTCAACATCGCCGCGCGTGCGCCCTGACGTCAGCCTCGTCTTTATTCCACAGATCTACTATATAACTATATTGTAGCGTTAACAAAGTACAAGGATAGACGTGGGTTTGGTAAACGGCTCTTTATTAAACAAAACAAACTTCCAAGCGTGTGGCGGCGTGGACTTCCAGACAGACCGGGCGTGCGTAATGGCCATGTCCGAGCCCCGCGCACCGTTCGCGGACAGCCACTCGGCCGAGCGCCGGCCCCCGACTCAGTAGAGTAGGACCGGGCGTGCGCAAAAGCCATAATAGTTTTTCAAACCTTCTATGTCACTCCAAATCCTTAATTCCTTCAAACGCTTTGTCCTCCGTGTCACTTAGAAATGATCACCGCTAATGCCGGTAGTCCTTATGTGGGCATGTTTGTATGTAAACAACCGCCGCGCCGCGCTACTGACGTCACTTGAAATAGTAATCCATTGGTACATCACGGTTCTCCAAACTTTCTTTCTGCTGCTCGATTTACTGTTTTCAGCTGCATATTTTACAACTTGAAGTTTGTAACCTGCAAAATATGAGTTTCTTTTTGGTGCCATTTTTCTTAAGCCCACCCAGTTGATGAGTCACGGCCGACGGTGAAATTTAGAGCGCCCTCATCCAGTTTCGTCTGAAAATATCATTTTTTTTGGTTGTTTTATCAAAGTCAAAGTCTGCTTTATCGTCGATTTTTTTTTTTTATATACTAAGACACACAAAGAGATTGAAATTACGTTTCCACTATCCCTCGGTGAGATAGTACACATATGCATACAAGCAACACAAAAAAAAACCAAGAAGGCACAAACAATGAATAAATAAGAGTGTTGAATAAATGATAAATAAACAAATAATAATAATAAATATAAGAGGAGCAAAAATGGAGCAAGTGTACATACAGCAGACAGTGGACTTGGATATGGTGCTTTAAAGTGTTAATTGCTTTATTTGATGTTTTCTCTATTTTTAATGTTTTGAATATGTTCAAGATAAAGACATAAAAGCATGTGAAGTGATCAACTATACTTGTAAGTGATGTCTTAATGATCAAGTAAAAATTTGTGAAAAAAAACATATATAAGTCGCTCCTGAGTATAAGTCGCCCCCCCACCCAAACTATGAAAAAAAAACGCGACTTATAGTCCGGAAATTACGGTACTAAGGAAAAAGACATAAGATGGTTAATGATTTAAAATCAAATTAAGTAGAGCTATAAACAGCGCAGGAATTAAAGTAGATATAAGAATGAAATTATATGTATTATAATGTATTCATATATAATATATATAATATATAATAATCATTTATTTTATTTATTTTTTTATCCCCCACATACAGCTGGAGTACCTACTCAAGAAGTTGTGCACAGCAATGAGCATTGAGCTCAATTGTGTTGAACTGGAGGACCTATTCTCCCAAGACTCGGTGCAGCAGAAACGCATAACTGTTTGGGTTTTCTTGGAGATGATGGCTGCAGGAAAGGTGACCGCAGGCATTGACAAGAGTGTCATCAGCATGGCTATTGAGGAAGTCTACAGGGAGATAGTTGGCAATGTCCTTAAAGAGGTATGAGCTTTGTGGTTTGCTTCTTGAAATTTTCCGCTTTGTATTCTGACATTGTGAACGTGTGTGTGTGTGTGTGTGTGTGTGTGTGTGTGTGTGTGTGTGTGTGTGTGTGTGTGTGTGTGTGTGTGTGTGTGTGTGTGTGTGTGTGTGTGTGCGTGTGTGCGTGCGTGCGTGCGTGCGTGCGTGCGTGCGTGCGTGCGTGCGTGCGTGCGTGCGTGCGTTGCAGGGTTACTTGTGGAAGAGAGGCCAACTCAGGAGAAACTGGAAGGAGCGCTGGTTCACTCTGAGGGCGAGCAACTTGTTCTACTACACTGGAGAAGACCGCAAGGAGTGTCAGGGTAACATTGCTCTGGATGGCAACTGCTGTGTTGAGGTAAAAGCAGAAGCACTTGCTATCAACTGTTCATGGTACGTTTGGCTGTCTTTTGTGCAAGCAGTGTGGGTTCACTTGCCACTCAATGACAATGTGAGTGTAAAATGGTTATCTATCTATATCCGTGCCCTGCCTAGACCAGTGTAGTCTACCTTTTGCCCCAAGTCGCCCGGAATAGGCTCCAGGACCCTGTGAAACCCCTAAATAGAAACAATATAAGTGTCAGGTCTAAGCACCATCAGACATTTGTTTACAGAGAGGAGAAGACAACCAGTAATTGCTTTACTCGCAAGGAGAAGGAACAGAGAGCGTTTCAGTCAGATTCTCCATCAGTTCTGAAAACTCCCTGTTTGCCTCCTCTTTTTAATTTGTTGGGATGCCCTGGTTACATGGGCGTTGCTACAGTAAAGGGTAGGGGAAATTAAGGCAGTAGCAACGCTGTTCAGCTAAAATTGCAATAAATGGATCGTTGTTCAAGCAGACAGGGGCCATGTCACCCAGTCCGTCGGGTCTGGTTCCTGTCTCGTTTCTCCTCAGCAGATTGATATCTCCTCAGCCGTGGTTAGTGAGATATCTCGAAGCTGCTGAGTGTCATTTTCCTGTGGAACATTGCAACTAGACTTTCTATTGCTAAGTTCCTTTTCTTGCCAAACTATCTAACACAACACACAGTAATATTGAGTAAATATGGGATAATTCATATAATATTATCATATAATATAATTCAATTACTTCAACAGATGGGTTTTGCTATAATACTCGCATAATAAAGAAAGACAGGCCCGATCAACAATAACTATGAGAGGAAAGAGATATCAGAGAAGAACCACAGGGGGGGCTGGGAGTTGAAGGAATACTCTGGAGCTAGACAGAGAGCTTTGTTGGAGCAAGCAGGTTCTGCTCGTAAATTATGAGGGCCTCTACCAGGGGCGGCCAGTGCTCCACTATACAATAATTCCAACAATAAGTGACATTTATTAATGGTTGGATGGATGTTTGGACCCTGTTTACATTCAATTGACACAAATACCCAGTTGATGTGTTGGAAATGTTATGTCCAAAGCACAGTTTGACATTTTATTATCCTGCTATAATCTTTTCCATGCTCTTGATGTAAGGTACTACCAGACCGTGATGGTAAAAGGTGCATGTTTTGTCTAAAAACGCTCTCTAAAACATACGAGATGAGCTCATCAGACACCAAACAGAGACAAGAATGGACAACAGGTCAGAGAAATCAATATATGAAGAGGTTCTTAAATCGCACAGAACCTCATCTGTCTTACGCCCTCACGCCCTCAGCCATTCAGACAGCTATCAGGCTGCATGGGGAAGGAAAAATGTCCCTCCACAAGGACTTGAAACTGAAGCGGCATGAGCAGCGTGAGCAGCGTGAGAAGAAGCAGCAGGCCAAGGAGGAGGAGCTGCAAAGGCTCCGTGCCCTCCAGGAGGAACGGGAACGAAAACTGGCGGAGCTGGAGCTCTTGAGGGAGGCGCAGAAGCAGGCCCAGGTGCTCCTGGAGCAGGACGAAGAGAGGAGGCGCCAGCAGCACGAGCAGCTCCAGCACACCTTGGAGGTGCAGCTGCGGGAGGCAGAGGAGGTGAGCGTGGCGGTAAACGCCAACGGTTCACGAGAGAGTCGGCTTTGACAGAGTTCCTTCCTGCTGTACGGATGTCAAGGTGCGAATCAGCATGGAGGCGGAAATGGCTCTGAAAGAGGAGGAAGCAGAAAGGCAGAGAAAAAGAATCCGCGAGCTGGAGGAGATGCAGAAGCGACTGGAGGAGGCGCTGCAGCAGGAGATTAAAGCCAGGCTGGATGAGGAGGCCTTCCGCTATGCTCAAGCAGGGTAACGTTTTTTTTTGTCCAAAATTGATGAACATTTCATGCCTTTTCTTTTCTTTTCTTTTCTTTTCTTTTCTTTTCTTTTCTTTTCTTTTCTTTTCTTTAGACTGAAAAATAACCCTCTGTGCATGAGTGTGCATAGAGGTAAAAAAAAAAAAAAAAAATGGCTGCCAAACAAGCTGTCATTGCCAGTTTCTATGACAGTAGATGCATGCCATATGATATACAAAGAGAAGGAATGGAAAATAAATAAAGGTGGGAGTGTGGACGTTAGGTAGTTTTAAATGCTGGTTGTTGTAGTGAGGAAGGAAACCAGAGTACCAGCAGAAAACCCAAACAAGCACAAGAAAAACATGCAAACTCCCCACAGGATGGCCTGAGTTGAAATTCAATCTCAGAACTCAGAGAACCTAACCAACCACAATTTAAACCTACGGGGGAAGAGTTAGTAAACGCTAAGCTACGTCAGGTGTTCGGTAAACACTGTTAGAATCAAACACTGTGTCGCAAATATTTAAAGTGAAAAGAGTTCATGTTCTTGAGGAAGCAGAGCCGCTCACAGAGGAAGTTGCTGTCATTCACATTTTTTGTGACTTTTTGTTTGTGCTGTCAGCCAATTGTGCATCGTAATCAAAATGTAACTTATTTTAACTTCCTCCACAATTTGTCATTATTCTCAACCACCCATTCTGACTAATGAGACCACATTTTATCATAGCACCCCTGAAAGCCCCCCGCAATGCTTTATTTTAGAATTTTTGTGCAACCTTTTTTTGATAATACCGTAATTGCCGGACTATAAGCCGCACCGGATTATAAACCGCACTAGCTAAAGATCAGGGATATTTCATTTTTTTTCTTACATAAGCCGCACCGGACTATAAGCCGCACTTGCACACGAGTTTTTTACAAAGAAAGACAGTACATAGAAAGCCTTTTTAACGTTTTAATAACATACTTGAACATGTCTTTCTAAACATTGCCTGTGACGCAGCAGTAGTACCGCAGCAACGCGGAAGTGTGCACGCGAGTTATTAGCAAAGAAAGACTGGACACAGAAAGTTTTTTTTAAAGCTTTAATAACATACCTTAACATTTCTTTCCAAACACTGCCTGCGACGCGGCAGTAATACCACAACAACACGGAATTAACACAGCAAAGTCACTGAGACGCGGCGGTAATGGCGGCGGTTACACAGCAGCAACACGGTAGCACAGCACGAACAGGGCTGGTTAAAAAAAACATACCAGTAAAAGTACAAAAAGAGCCGTCTTCATCTTCCTCCTGTGCACTGAAACCAAGTCTTCCTCCTTAGTGTCCGATTGGAATGGCGTTAGATATCCTTCGCCTCACACTTTCTCAGTCTCTTTCGTCGTCGGTTTTATGCATTTCTTCGAGTGTGAAGAGGTTCTGTTCATGCTAATCTTATTCATGCACGAAGTGCTACATTATATTAAACTAGCGAGCGACACGTATAGCTTAAAAGCGGCATCATATTCATTTATTTTATCCCCCATAATGACGGTTTATGTATAAAAGCTTCCTGTCTTTGTGTTAACGTGGGTGTGTGCGTGATGCGCGAGACGATCACGTCTTCTTCGGCGCATTATCTCTTCTTCGTCTGTCTCACTCTTGCTTCCTGCTAGAGCGCCCCCTGGAGAGCGGAGGCCGTAAAAATCCACAAGTACGCTCCAGAGTAGACACAAGATAATGTCATCAACATTGACTGCCTTTGGCTTAAAAGCTGCATCATATGCATTTATTTTGTCCCCCATGATGACGGTTTGTGTATAAAGGCTTCCTTTCAGTAATGTCCGTCTTGATCGCGTGATGCGCGAAATGTAAACAAAAACTAGCACGTCTTCTTCGGCGCATTATCTCTTCTTCGCCTGTCTCGTTCTTGCTTCTTGCTAGAGCGCCTCCTGGAGGCCGGAGGCCGTAAAAATCCATAAGTACGCCGCGCCGCCGTTTAAGGTTCAAAGTAACCTTCTGAATAAAATGCATTAAAAGTTCACATTCATTACAACCTGTTTTTGGTGAGCAAAATGTCAGAAGAATTGAATTTAAATGCTGATTGATTGGGTTTTAATACAATGCAGATTACTTCACTGGTTTCTTTTATATCAAACAAGTTATTATCAAACAACTTGTTTGATTTAAAAGAAACCAGTGAAGTGATTAAAAAAAGGAAAAACAAGATGAACTTAGTACAATTACAATGCAGATTGTCCAAACAGCGCCACTGCTTTGTGTAATCTCTGAGTGATATGGCAGAGTAAGAGAAAGGGTTTAGAGCACAGGTGTCAAACTCAAGGCCCGGGGGCCAGATACGGCCCACCACATCATTCTATGTGGCCCGCGAAGACAAATTGTGCATCAAATTCGTGTGTCATTACTAGAATTGCAAATTGTCTTCACTTTTAATAATAGCTTTTTTTAGAAATATTTGACCAGTTTTTACTCGTCTGATTTGAAAACGAGTTATTTGTCAGTTTGTTTTGTAGCTTTTACTGTATATAATAGTGTTAAGAGTAAAAGTGATCAAGTCATCACAAAAATCACGAAAAAAATCTTATATAAGCCGCACCTGACTATAAGCCGCAGGGTCCAAAATTTTGGAAAAAAGTCGCGGCTTATAGTCCGGCAATTACGGTAATAAGAAAAATGAGACACACTTTTATTTTGACTAACATTTTTTTCAATTCTGTCTTACTGGGTCAGGTGTACAGCTCACAAGTCACAGAATGTCATGTTGCACCACCTCCTCTGTTGGAAATACAGTCTTTTATTGATCAGTAATCATTCTAAATTCATTTTTTCCATTACCAATTGGCAATTGAAGCACAAAAAAAATACTGCAATACAGCAACTTATGTGTCTATGAAGAATTGTCTGATATTTACATTTTTGGCTCAAATACAAAATGACAGAATTTAAATTCAGTCCACAGAACTGCCTAACTGTAGATTTTAAAATTGTAATTGCTGCCACAATAAGCCACTTGCAAATCTCATCTACGCATGCGCAAGAATCAAGTGAGAAAAAAATGCTGCCAAATGACGAGCAGTTTTGTAGGATAGTACTTGGATGTATGCCTAAATGTACACGAAAGCTGGTCGGAATTGACGAACGCTTTAAGTGACAAAAAGACAGGTGCTCTTTAAGTGCCATGTTTAAAGGACAAAAGATGGTTGCTAAAGACATTTTTGTGGGCGTTCTGGGCTTGGTGCAGATTACTTGCTGAAGAGGAAGAGAAAATGAAGGCCCTGATGACCCTGCAGGAGGAGCAGGAAGAGTATATCCTGAAGACGCAACGGGAGAAGCTGGAGCTGAAGCAGGAGATGGAAGCCAAATCCCAGGCCCTGGACGAGGCGCAGAGGCAGCTTGAGGAGGTTCGGGCCAACCGGCACAAGGTTGACCAGGATGTTGTGGTAAGCAAAAAAATCACACACATAAAAGTTATAGAGTATTGTTTTTTTTGCCCCCAATTCAGTTATTTGATTTAGTAGTGTTCCTTTGTCAACCAGGTAGTGCCACGACAGACAGGTTCTACCTAATCTGGCATCCTAAGTACTAAATTGAAGGCCATATTGTGGCCATTTTTAACTGTAAAGGTTTGGTGTCTTCTGAAACCAAACACTACTCTATATACTATGCACAGTTTCAGTACGAATACTATAAAAGTATCTGTAAATACAAAAATAAATATTTGTAATTAAATGCTTGTAAACATGAATGGAGCTCTGTGCGACTATCTTTTACCCGCATACACCTCCGAGACGACTCTCTGAGCTGAGCACAAGCACAACTACGGGCTCTTTTGCCCCACCACTACACCAATCAATATGCAGTTTTGACCCACGACTGGTTACCCGGACCCGCGGGCACTTTTGAGCACCAGGGAGGCCGCGAGCGAGCGTGCCAGAGCTGCCCCCTTCCCCACACAGCCGCCCACTTCGTTCTAGCCTGGCAAGCAAGGTTTTAATGACTGTGTTTCCGGTTATTTAAAACCGAGTAAAGTTCTTCTGGTAATTCTGAGACATTCCTCTGCCAACTGGGAAACATACTGTAGTCTCGATAGTTTGTCCTGCGTCATCGCTAGGGCCTCCTCCCAGTGGAGTGTGCCTGGATCACCTCACAAGTGAGGCATCCAGAATGCATCCTAACAAGGTGCCTCTGGCACTTCATCTGGCTACCCTCGATGCAGAGCAGCAGCAGCTCAACTCCCTCAAGATCAAGATTCCCACCCTATCTCAAAATGTGAGCCAAGTCACCCTGCAAAGGGAAACTCATTACTGCAATCTTGTTCTTTCGATCAGGACTCACAGATCCTGACAATAGGTGAGGGTAGGACCGAGGAGCATAAATCGACTGGTAAACCAAATAACCTTCCCTGCTTCTTCTTCATCACAACAGACCAAAAAAAATTCTGCATCACTGCAGACGGTGCACTGATTTGCCTGTTGAGCTTCTGCTAAATCCTGCTCTCAATCTTGAATAATCCCCGAGATACCCAAACCTCCCCACTTGGTACAGGGTACCTACCATTTCATTAGTGCATATCCAGATAAACCAATGCAACTAATTAGTGATGCGAAGTGTCATTTTCTTAAACCTTTAATGGCTTGTATTAACCTTCTGATATATAGGCTGCTCAAAGAAAACTTCATCAAGCGAGCACCAACGTCAAACACTGGAATGTTCAGATGAACAGACTGATGCGACCCATTGGACCCGGCGGTGAGTTTCCACAAAATCCATGCAGTTTGACAAAGAGTGCATATGGAACAAAATGTGCAAATTTTAAAATTGTTGCTTTGGTAGGCTGCCAATTTCACTTTGTATCTAACTTTGACGGAACATGACAACTGCATAAAAATGCATAAAATAAAATATGTCAAAGTTGGTCCATAGCACAGGCTACAAATCACGTATTAGGCTTTCTGTCCCTTTTTAATCTCAACATACAAATCCCCACAAGTAAAAAACTGTGATTTAACATAACGCTCTCTGTTCTATACATGCCTTGTGTCCAGATAAAAGACCATTGCTGCGAAGCTCCCTACCATCCTTCCAAATTCCAAGCCAGAGAGATCCTGGGTTGAATCTCAGAAGGCTATCGGTATCAGACGATCAATGTAAAGAAAATGAGGAATGCATAGAAAATGTTGACGATGGCCGCAGATGCGATGCAGAGTTAGAGAGACGTAAATCCCATACTTGAGATGGAGACCTGAATTGCATGATTCATACAAGATGCATATCCAACCAATCATTGGTATTTTGATTGGAGGAGTTGGGTGTTTCAAACTGAAATAACAGCATCAAAGTTAAATAAAATGTTAAATATACTGAACAATTTTTTTAAAGATGTTTTAAATGTCTTAACGATGTACTGTATTTTTATTGTTAAACTCTGATGCCTGGTCTGGACACAGAAAACGCCTTGGGTGTCTTGTTTGATTGGTACTGCCAGCAGTTGAGTCAATATAATATTAAAATGTATGTACATGCATAAAAGATAATAATACTTGTCATCATTTCTTATTTGGGTGTGGCAGGTGGCTCAAATTTTCTGTGTATAAAGATTAAGAATATATTTTTCTTTACATAACATGTTACTTGCTTTTTTTACAACACATGTAAGGAAGCTCATTTACATAATTTTTACTTTCAGTGCCAACATGACAAGATGACAAGGAAACCATATTCGTATGTACATTCAAATGATAAATGAAAAGAATTACTTTACGACATTTATCCTTGTTGTTTTTTTTTGTTTGTTTTCAGCATCATTGGTCAATCATGACAGCAGTACTTCTGTTTTGGGGGTGATGTCGCTCAATGTATGTCCAATGAATTGCAGGAAGAAACAAGGATTATGATGGGGATCAGTGTAATAATACATAACAGCTAGCAGGTAAATGTTATTAATTGTTATTAGGTGTTGGTGCAAAGCTTACCAATATTTGCAATTTATTTTGGGGATTTCAAACAAACTGTCTGTCTTTCTGTCGATCTAATATTAAGTTAGAATAATTAAAAAGCTCACAAATTGCTATTCTGTTCCAATATAATTTCTGTTCCTATTTTGCTGCAGCTGTACCCAATGCGTGTTTGTGAGGACAGGTAGGGGCGGGGTTAAGTGTTTCATTGGCTACATTTACATGGACACATTTATTTAGATTCAAAGCCTGATCAGAGAAAAATGCTCGATGTATGTACCCCATTAGCCATGCACACTGATCGGAGTACCAATCGACATAAACCACCCCTCTCATTCGGGATTAAATATTGATTGGATTTGGCTTGATCAGGTCCGAATATTCCGAATAGGGTGCGTACATTAAGCATGTTTATTCCAATCAGGCTTTTAATTGGAATAAATGTGTCTATGTAAACATTGCAAAAAAGTTACTTATGCGTTAAAACCCCATCCACTGAGGGGAGAACAATTGAGAGTGTTTTTGATGGCAGTACAGTAAATGTTGCGTTCTTGTCAGGGTTGTTCAAGGTGGTGACGTCACTGCTGTACATTTTACTTCACCGATGTTCGCAAAACCTTCACCAACAGCTTTCAAGATTTTATTTTACAGACAAATGTTTGGCGACCATTTGCCTCCTTGAGCAAACCCTGATGAGAACACAACATTCGCTACCTTCAAAAACCCTCACAACCCTCACATGTTCAAACACATTTGCAAACACATTTGAACATTCATCCATCGGTTATCTGTACCGCTTGTCCCCACGGGGGTCGCGAGCGTGCTGGAGCCTATCCCAGACAATTTGGAGTGCTCACTCGGCCTACCAAGCATGTTTTGGGGATGTGGGAGGAAACCGGCGAACCCAGAGAAAACCCACACAAGCACAGGGAGAACATGCAAACTTCACACAGGGAGGGCCGGAGGTGAAATCAAACCCGCACCCTCCGACCTGTGAAGCGGGCGTGCTAACCAGTGTGCTGTGCCGCCCCCACATTTGAACATATAAATCATACTAAAGGGTAAACATTTTTTTCCCATAACGCCAAGGGGTATGGCATCTAATCCCAAATGGAAATCATGTAACTGCAGTCACAATAATGAAACCGTAAAAATTACTAATAGACAATGCTTGTTTAATTTTCAAAGGTATCAGTATAATGTAGGCCAAATAATAAAAACATGGCATTTTTACTTGAAGTGAAGTCATAAGAATATTTTTTTTATTTTTCAGACCCCAAATGGAAATCATGTAACTGCAGTCATAATAATGAAACCGTAAAAATTACCAATAGACAATGCTTATTTAATTTTCAAAGGTGTCGGTATAATGTAGGCCAAATGATAAAAACATGATTTACTTGAAGTGAAGTCATAAGAATATTTTTTTATTTTTTATTCCCCCCCTCACACACACGCACGCACGCACACACACACACTCACATTTTTCCATGCTAAGATAGGGCAAACAATATGCACAGTTGGTGAAGAACATTGGGCATGAAAAAGTCATTTTTAAGGCTGACTTTTCAAGAAAAATGGAACATTATGAGGATAGGTCAGCCAACACCAGATGTCTGGTTTGTTTCCACACGAAAAAGAAGGCATTTCCAGCGCAAACACATCTCACTCAACAAATTACAGTCCACAACATGTACTATCTGTAGCAAAGGAGGAGCAAAAAAAAACAAATACAACAAAACAATCAGCATCTATGGTGAGTATGATGTACTATGTTCTGCCCTAAGAATTGTTTTCTCGCTGTTAGAAAGGTAAGTGTACTTAAAACTGATTTGCTGAGTGTGTCCGTTATGCTGGGAAGTGTTTTCTGTCTAAGGAAACATACACAAGCTGTTATTTGTCATTCAAAAGCGAATATAAGTTCTTCAGTAGCTCCTGTGGCAGGTTGAACTTCCTGAGGTGTCTCAGAAAGTACAACCTGTTAGAGATTCGCTCTCTGCTGGGCCTTCTCCCGGACAGAGTCTATGTAGCCGGTCCATTTCAGGTCCCGGGAGATGGTGATGATCTCAGAAACTTGAAGGTGTCTGTGGTGGAAATAGCATTACTGAGGATGGTGAGGGGTGGAAGTGGCAAAGGGTCTCTCTGAAGTACACTGTCATCTCCACGGTCTTGAGCGGGTTCAGCTCCAGGTGGTTTTGGCTGCACCAGTGGACCAGCCGCTCCACCTCCTGTCTGTACACAGTCTCATCACCGTCCCGGATCAGTTCGATGAGAGTGGTGTCGTCCGCATACTTCAGAAGCTTCACAGAAGAGTCGCCTGAGGAGCAATCGTTGGTGTAGAGAGAGAAGAGCAGTGGGGAGAGGACGCACTCCTGGGGGGCCCCAGTGCTGGTGGTCCGGGTGTCGGATGTGAGGGTCCCCAGCTTCACATGCTGTCTCCTGTTGGTCAGGAAGCTGGTGATCCAATGACAGGTGTAGGCAGGCACCGCGAGCTGGATGAGCTTCTGGTGGAGGATGTCGGGAGCAATGGTGTTGAACGCCGAGCTGAAGTCCACAAACAGGATCTTGGTGTACGTTCCTGGGGTGTCTAAGTGGCGCAGGATGTAGTGCAGTCCCATGTAGACCGCATCGTCCACCGACCTGTTTGCCCATATTCTCCATCATCCATAAACTGGAGTGTTTGATGTTTTTGGCAACACATTTTGATACATTTCAAACCAATTCTATCAAGCTTTTGATTATATAATAATAACAACAGTATAATTTAATGTGTTTTTTTATCCTTCTCAGTCTCACTACACACACTGACAGTTGATGAAAGAGGGAAACTATTTTGCGCATTTCTGTTAACTTGTGCAACGTTAATAAGTTGACACTACATTTTATTTTGTACTTTAGTACATTTCAGAGTCTACTTTTTTACATCAGCAGTTAAATCAGCACTTGTAAATGTGCAGTCTTTTTACACAAGTCTTTGTATTTGTTTTGTTTTCACTATCTTTTTAATGTGACAAGTGCTTAAGATTGTTGCTGTTTGAGGACAGCGGTGTCCTGACACGTGACGTCACGTGGTAGGCGGTACTTACGCATGAGTTGGGAAAGCGAAGCAAAGCTGGGAACAACACTGCTGACATGATTGCCCGTCAAGGTGCATGTATGGTTTTCTAAACCTTTCGGATTCCCCGAGTTTAGCCAACATGGACACTTTCAGAATGACTAAGGAAGGCCCGGTTCGTTGTTGAGTTTTGCGCTAGCCGTGTGACGTTAGCTCGTGCGGCTAGTAACTCCTGCTGCGGCTCAGGCTGCTTCAGACAACTTGTCAAGAGCCGAGACGATCGACAGAAATCCCAGGCACAATTTGGAACTGTTTTCGACACGCTCCCGCTGTACATATCTGCCGCGAGTTGTCGCTGCGCCGACGGCCGTCGAAACAGCAGCACTTTAGAGAGAGGTAAGTGGCGTTGGCAGGTCGGCGTTTAAAAGCACCCACGGGAATGTGGGTCACCCTCGCTAACGCAGTTGTGCCTATCAAGGTTAGAAGCTAACTAGCTAAGTTAGCATGTCGTGTTCAAGTCTTCAACAGTCCCCAAAACGCCATCTAAAGTACAGTGGCGGTGTACTTAATTGACTCCTCAAATGCCGGAGACTGTATTCTAACCCAATAGTAACTATCGATTACCGCAACATTGAAATATCGGCAACTGTTATTTTTTTTAAAACTGCCGCTGACGAGTCCGTTTGGGAGGAACCATAACATTTCCACTGCGCAGTAACACTTTTTCTGGTAAACAACCCAGTCCTGGCGAGCCGACGTTGAGGTTTGTCTCGTGAAAAGGCGACGCTACGTTACGTGGATTTATTCCACCAGGGGCCTTGGAGCAGCCCCCCCTCCCTCTCGCTCAAAAAGACCCCCTCCTTCTGCGATCAACACAGCAACTCCGTGTGTAAACAGTGCGTGCACCATGTGCCCTTGTACACGGTGCACCCCTTGCATGAAAGCCAAGCAAACAACAATGCAGATGGCTCCAGACAAACGTTCACGTTTGAAGATAGAGAACGGACTGAACTTCCCACCCACGAGTAATCCTCTTACTCTGTTTTTCTTGGGAATCTGGACTTCTGTTTGCATACTAACAATGCTTGTTCACAATGATTTCAGCGCAAGCAATTGATTTCTTAATGGGCTACTTGACGTTGTAATTATTTACTTTACCTCAGTCAATTTCTTGTACAGCCAAACTGGAAAGAATGAAACCACACTTCTGTACAATGAGTTGCAAAATTAAAAAAGGGTTTATTTCTAGAGAGCTAAAGTATTCCATAATACATTTTGTACGAACCCCTAAGTGCTTAGTTGTTAAAAATACTTTATTCTCAAAAGATTCTTTTTTTGCCCCCCCCCCCCAAAAAAAAAGTTTGAAAACTAACTACCTTTCCATTATTTTCAGGTCAGAGATGGGCACACAGAATGTTTTGAGTTCGTAACATGAGGTTTCTCTGTGTGTGCAAGCGTATATATCACGATTATTTTTGCAGTATGTCCCTAATATTCCATAGTTTGAGCTGCATACATCTGAATGCTTTGAAGATGTTCCCAATTTGTTTTCATAAATGTAGGACATTACTTTATATCTGTTGTTGTTCAGGACAATTATGTCTTAAATGAAAAAATGTTGAGCAGAGATCTGATCCGCAACCAATTTCTCAACTAGTGGGCCATCATGGCAACGTGACAGGAGGGAAGCCCGCTGAGTGTGCTTCGAAAGGAGTCATGGAGGGCTTACAGCAACCTTCTCCCAAGAAGCACAACAGGGTCAATGGCTACTGCCAGCCAATTTCACCCGAGGATGCGGCTGCTGTTAAGTGGCCTCGAGGGGAATCCCAGGGCTCAGACAGCTGCGAGGGTGCGAGTGCATCGGAACATGCGGACCTGGATGAGCCCAAAGGTCCCGAAAGACACGTCGAGATCAAAGAGGAGCTGGAGGACGCGTCTGCTCGGCGAGGCAAGCAGGAGAAAGCAGGGAATGCAGATGAAGAAAACAATCACAGCAGTGCAGCGTCGAGCTACACCGGTGAGACCTCCTCCCCTTTCAAGCTCTTGGTGCGTTTTCGAAGCCGAACTATTTATGGATGCTTTTTTTTAAGCAGACCTTTCCCACACGCCGTCGGCATCACTGTCCGAGCAGCTGCGTTTGGGCCGTGAGGACACGACAGCCTCTGGAATCAGTGTGGAGTGTAAGGTCTGTGGGGATAAGGCGTCAGGCTTTCACTATGGTGTACATGCCTGTGAGGGTTGTAAGGTAATACCACTTGTGTGTGACTGCCTTTCAAGATCACAAAATACTTCAGTCTGTTTTTCTTATTTTCTCTTCCAATCCAGGGCTTTTTCAGACGAACTGTGCGCATGAAATTGGAATATGAGCGCTGCGAGCGTTCCTGCAAAATTCAGAAGAAGAATCGCAACAAGTGCCAATATTGTCGTTTCCAGAAGTGCCTTTCTTTGGGAATGTCTCATGATGGTGAGTAAGCAAGATGTTTAACTTCATAGTAGGGCTTTGCAATTAGCTAAATTTTAATATCTTGATATTTTTGTCAGATATAGGGGTGTTTCGATCAGCGTTTTAAGATGTCTGTACCGATAACAATCATTCATGAGTATGATTGTGTGATACCAAATACATTCACATTAAGTTGCTGTAAAATTTTTCATTTAGAGCTACAAATATTTTTTATTTAAAAGAGCTTGCTTAAATTGTTTAGTTTTTAATTTTTTTTAAATTAATTGATTAATCAAATGACGGCAAGGTGGTTGACTGGTTAGCACGTCCGTCTCACAATATAGTGATTGCAAATTCGACTCCGGCCTTTCTGTGTGGACTTTGTATGTTCTTCCCGTGCTTGCATGGGTTTCCTCCAGGTACTCAGATTTCCATCCATCCATTTTCTGTACCGCTTTGTCCCCACGGGGGTCGCGGGCGTGCTGGAGCCTATCCTAGCCGTCATCGGGCAGTTGGCGGGGGAAACCCTGAACTGGTTGCCAGCCAATCGCAGGACACACAGAGACGAACAACCATCCGCACTCACACCTAGGGGCAATTTGGAGTGCTCAAGCAGCCTACCAAGCATGTTTTTGGGGATGTGGGAGGAAACCGGAGTGCCCAGAGAAAACCCACGCGGACACGGGGAGAACATGCAAACTCCACACAGGGAGGGCCGGAGGTGGAATCGAGCCTGCACCCTCCTAACTGAGAGGTGGACATGCTAGCCAGTGCGCCACCGAGCCACCCTACTCAGATTTCCTCCCACAGTGTGAAGAAGTGTATCTTCTTGCTTGAGTGCTAAATTTCAATTTACGTATCCCCTGATGAGTCGATTAATCGCACCAATTCTCGATGACTGTCGATGATTGTCAAAATAATCCTTTGTGGCAGCCTTAGTCCAAATTGTGTAACCCTTGGCCTGCAATCTGCTGACTGTCATCATTGCACTCGTTAGAATTGTTTAAAATGTCAGAATATATGTATATTTTTAAAAATGTGGGCATGTTTGTGTTTGCTCAGCAATCAGATATGGCCGCATGCCTGAGGCAGAGAGGAAGAAATTGGTGGCAGGCCTGCTTGCAGACGAGTTAAACCTCTGCAAACCGGGAGGCTCAGACTTGAAGACACTGGCCAAGCAAGTCAACACAGCCTACTTGAAGAATCTCAGTATGACCAAGAAGAGGGCCCGCAGTATCCTGATGGGAAAGACCAGCAGCACCTCAGTAATACTCTGATTTTTCTTGATATTGACCAGCCAGTTTATCTTTTTTTTTAGTTTGGTACCTCAAAACTGGACCACGATCTGTTTTGTGATGTTGACCTAACATCCATCTAGGGGAATTTCATAATAGAATTTTCCCACTGAGACCAATAATGTTTGGGAAGGTAACTTGTAAGGTGTTAAGTGAATTGAGTTAGAGCTTCATTCTGGGATGTATTAAACTTGTAAATTATTCCAGATTGACAAAGCCTTACATTGTACCGGCAATGTTTCAAGTAACATTTTAACATTATTGTCCTCCGAGCATAAACTGAAGTTAACCAGCCTCAAAGTTAAGTTAGACACAATAAAACACTTTAAGAAGTCTTATAAATTTCAATGATGAATTTGGATGGGTAATAAACATAATGCAAAGTGTTCATTTATAACACCTGCATAAAACACAAGCTGTGTTGAGGAGAAACAGAGTGCATAGGCTGGTGTTACGTAATCGGGGAACAAAAAAAAAAACCCTCTGATTTTCATTACAGGAAAAAAAGCAGGAAATCAGATTGTAGGTAGATTTATCAAAACTTTTATGTGTGTGCATGTGTATATCAAGTATTACAAAGGTAATTACAAGAAATCAAGTGACATTACTTCAATAATATGGTACATGGATTTTGTTACTAAAATTTTTGACAAGTAACCATTAGAATACATTTTTAAAGTAACCCCCAATAACCCTGAACCCAAGTAGCCCCAAAAAGTATGTTTGATAGCTAAAATGAGGTACAGTGAGATAGGGGACTGTTTCCATGGTAGAATGACGTCACGCACAACGACATGTGGTACTTCAAAATAGTTTGAACTTTAGGTGGAATTCCAAACTGCAACTTTCAGATGTTCCAAGTAGAGCAGTATCTTTATTGTCTCTTTCTCTCTCGTCTTGGTGTCAGCCATTTGTGATCTATGACGTGGACACGCTTTGGAAGGCTGAAAGTGGTTTAGTGTGGAGCCAGTTGCTTCCAGGCGCTCCCCTGACCAAGGAGATCGGGGTGCACGTGTTCTACCGTTGCCAGTGCACCACGGTAGAGACGGTGCGCGAGCTCACCGAGTTTGCCAAGAGCATTCCGGGGTTTGTCGACCTCTTCCTGAACGACCAGGTTAGTCGCTTCATCGTGCTATGGCAACTGCTGGTACGAGGCCATAGAAAGGATGTCATCAGTGTGCATTTATGTCTCTTGCTGTAGGTGACGTTGCTGAAGTATGGCGTGCATGAAGCAATTTTTGCAATGTTACCATCTCTCATGAACAAAGATGGACTTCTGGTGGCCAATGGTAAAGGCTTTGTGACCAGGGAGTTCTTGCGCAGCCTAAGGAAACCTTTCAGTGAGATCATGGAACCCAAGTTTGAGTTTGCTGTCAAGTTCAATGCCCTGGAGCTGGACGACAGTGACCTGGCCCTCTTTGTAGCTGCCATCATCCTCTGTGGAGGTGCGAGGGAAATATTTCCATGCTCCTTTTGCTTGCTCAACTGTGACTGAAGCTCATGTCTCTCTCCAGATCGCCCAGGCTTGATGAATGTGAAGCAGGTGGAGCAGAGCCAGGACAACATCCTGCAGGCCCTAGACCTCCATCTGCAGGCCAACCACTCTGACTCAGTCTACCTCTTCCCCAAGCTGCTGCAGAAAATGGCCGACCTCCGCCAGCTGGTCACGGAGAACGCTCAGCTTGTGCAGAAAATCAAAAAAACAGAGTCTGAGACATCATTGCACCCTCTTTTGCAGGAGATCTACAAGGACATGTATTAAACTACTCTGAGCAATACTGTTACAGACTGAATACACACTTATTAGAACAATACACTGTGTTCAGTGAAACATTGTTCCAAGTGAGTTGTCATACCTATGCTTCAGCACACAAATTACGTGTGCATCTGGAATAAGGTCCACCCTCATTTTCACAAAGGTCACATCACAAAAGAACACTTGTGTTTTTCTTACTGAAGCTGCTCCCTGCTTTCCTGGGGAAACATTTCACGTTACTACGTACAGACTTGCGCGGTGCTGCGGAGAGCAACCAGCAGTGTGGACATGGTGCGTTTTAAAGATACCGGCGTGATTAGACAAAGCTTACACAGGTTGGTTTTTGTTTACATTCTTATCTTCATGTAGTGACCTCCAACTTTACCGATTGGCTGTGTGGACCTCACTTGGCGCAGGTGCCTGTGCAATAGCGTTTCATTAGTAAATGTGGACAGCCAAGCCATCTAGCCATATGCAATACACATATGCATATGACCTGCACAAGTACAAGCAACGCATCCTGTTTTTAGTTTCTCACATGATTTTTGTCCTTGTAATTATGTCTAATTATTTGTATTATATTTGTGAAACATGAACGTCATCACATCATTGTATGTATTTGACAATATTTGTTTCTTACCTGCTTGGTTTGCAAAATATACTATCAACTTTATACACCTTTTCATTTCATGCAGTGACATGCGTGTTTTAAAAACAGTACAGTAGGCCTATTTCACTCACTTTCCTCGTGTACAATTTTATTTTTTGAACCATTTTATTTCTTTTTCATTTTTCTTAATTTCTTTTAGTCAGGCTTCATTCATCTGCTCTACCTCTATTGTTTGACAATATTCCCCTGTCTCAACAAAGCACATGCTATTCTTTGCCTTTTTTTTTTTTTAATATGGGTACAACCTATTTCAGTCGTGGTCAAGCGAGTGAACAAGATGACTGAAATGTCAACAACAACAAAAAATGCACCGTACGTTATTGTGAGCTACCTCTGCCTGTCTAAAAAGTGCCAAATATGTTCAACCAATGACTTGAAATGATCGTAATATGTTACCGAGAAAAGTTACAGCTCTTTCATAAACTATTAGAACTGTTTCCCGCTTGTGCATAATTATTTTTAAAGGTGATTTCTGATTACTATTTTTAGAGATAAAAGTTAGTCATACACAGTGCACAGTTGAGATTGAGAACAGTGACGTTCAAAGGTTGACGTCACGTTTTCATTGGCTCGTCGCTCCGTTAATTGGCGAAGAGAGACCCGCTGCCAACTATTAAAATAGTCGGAGGAGGGACGCGGGGCGGTTCAGCAGTATCAACAGCAACGCAACAGCAGCTCCAACACCACCGCACGGATAATAAGCAAGTCGGGTGGCTGCGGACATGGATCGTTCGCGTTTCGGCCGCAATGGCGGTATCTGCAGGTAAGCCCATTTTGAGCAAATATAGCAAGAGCGGCCCAACAAGTCGACAAATGGCAAGACTTATATGGCCGTGAAAGGAAATGTTCCATGGCGAGCGCGAGGCGGAAGTAAAGTTGAGTGGACGTTGGTCTCATTCGAAAGTACAAGGAGAAGGTTTCGTTTGTCGCGAATCTGCTCTATAAATTAATATATCGTCCATTGTCTTCTAAATATCCAGTCGTTAAAGTTTTGTTTTTATGGGCGGTCGCAAACAAAGCCAACGACTAACTTTTGAATCTCACATTTCCGTCGGCTAGTAAACAATCATGGAGGAACTGTTTTGTATGCGCGCGGTGCGTGGAGAGAAGCCCACAAAGCTAGCTTGCCATTATGTTTGTGTTGCCACATGTTTGCTTCCATTACTTTGGCGTCAAGTGGCAACACGTAATTCCAAGATTCCAAAGCCCAAATAAAGTACGTGGTGAAACGTGGACCTTGAACATGCTCACCGGACCAAGTCAGTGATTGTGTGTGCGGGGGGGAGGGGGTGTTAACTTTTTAGTGTTGGCTTGTTCCGTAAAAGCTTTGTGTCAACGTCGATTAACATTGGCCTTAAAAGTGATTATTTGATCGTGTTTAACGCAAAGGTACAGGGTAGTTTTGAACAGTACGGAATTCCCACACTCAATTGTTCTCGCTTTGTTTGCTATCTTTTAATTTCCACCTAAATATATTTAGGGGGAGCGGTCGCCAACCTTTCTGAGACGGAGTTACTTTCGAATAATACGAAGAGCTACCCGTTTACACTTAACAGACACGGATCTAACATTTTTCTCTTAGTGGTGAGAAAAGCAACTCCGGCTGTACCTCGACTTACGAATTTAAATCGCGATTGGGTTTGTAATTGGAAACATTTTTAAAGCTTACGTATCACGGTCATAAATTCTACAGTCTTATGTTTTACTCAGTCAGTTGTTGTCTATTTTAAGTGGAACAGCGATGCTTTTGTCTGAATTCCTCGTTTTTCAGCATCCTTGAGTTGTTTGGACTACAAAAGTCTCTGAGTAATAAAGATGGTGGATTTGCCGAACCGTTTGGCAACACCCATTACCTTGTTTGGTTTGTCACGCCCCAACGGATGCGTTGACTGCAGTGTCTGTTTAAAAGACGTGTTCATAAATGTTGAGGGGCTTTATTTTGTTACTATGTATGTATGCATGGACAAGTCTTCTGCCGTTGATACCTTTTAATCAATCAAAAAGTTTGCATCAGAATCAGCTTTATTATAGCTTTATCAGCTTTATATTATTTTACAAGTTTGTGCATGCCAAACAAGGAATTTGAATCCGGTTGATCCCAGCCTCTGTACAACATTTAAGTGACTTACAACATTCAGGTGACTAATTTAAGTGGCAGGAACAGGATATTATTGCCCAATGATGTCTCTGAGACTCTTGAGTAGTGTGAATTCATCAGCCCGACAGACTGGGGGAAGAAGCTGTGTCTGTTGGTTTTGGCATACAGCGCTCTGTAACGTCGTCCGGAGGGGAGTAGTTCGAACAGACTGTGACCTGGGTGACAAGGGTTTGTAGAGATGTTACTTGCACGTTTTCTGGTCCTGGACCGGTACAAGTCTTGGATAAATGGGAGGTTGTTCCCGATTATCTTTTCTGTAGTCCTGATCGTCCGTTGCAGTCTGTGCTTGTTTGGTGGCCGATCCAAACCAGACAGTGATGGCGGTGCAGAGGATGTGTCTTCAGCAGCTCCTGTGGCAGGTTGAACTTCCTAAGCGGTCTCAGAAAGTACAACCTCAGCTGGGCCTTCTTCCGAACAGAGTCTATGTCAGGGGTGGGCAATTAATTTTTACAAGGGGCCACATGAAAAACCTGAGTTGTGTCAGAGGGCCACACCTACGATAACTTAAACCTGCTCAATTTTCTTCCATTGTAAAATGCACTAAATTATTTATTCTAAATAGTTTGTACTGGTAATTAGAAGAATACAATTATTCTGTTTATTTATATTAAGCTATGTGAAATTGTGGTGTAAAGGTGAAATATAAAAACAATTATTAATCAGTACAATTTATTCTCAACTTCTTTAACTTTTCCTCAAATGACAAATCCGCTCCATCTCTGGGTGTGAAGTTTGATTAAAAAGTCCTTGTCGGGCTTGCAGTTTTGCTAGCAATGCATCAGCCTCTCATGCGCCCTGTTTATCAGACAAATGTATTTTTTCTCATGCTTGGTCGTGTAGTGGCGACTCAAATTATATTCTTTAAACACAGTGATCTGTGTACCACAAATCAGGCACATGGCTTTACCTTTCATTTCTGTAAAGAAATACTTGGCAGTCTGTCTTGTTGAAAACACGGCGCTCCTTGTCAACTTTTCTTCGCGTTAGCACACATTTTGAGGGCAGCATTATTTCGCGCTGTTCACCTACACGCACAGCTCACATGCACGCACGCTACACGGAAGTGTGACGCCTTTCAAAATAAAAGCGAAACAGTTGTATTGTACGCACGACACAATTTTTTTTTTTTCTTTTAAATTACGATTGGCCTCATGCGGGCCGGACAGGGACGCACAAAGGGCCGGATGTGGCCCACGGGCCGTAATTTGCCCAGGTTTGGTCTATGTGGCCGGTCCATTTCAAGTCCTGGGAGATTGTGGATCCCAGGAACTTGAAGGTGTCTGTGGTGGGAATAGCATTACTGAGGATGGTGAGGGGTAGAAGTGGCGAAGGGTCTCTCCTGAACTCCACTCTCATCTCCACGGTCTTGAGCGGGTTCAGCTCCAGGTGGTTTTGGCTGCACTAGTGGACCACCTCCTGTCTGTACGCAGTCTCGTCACCGTCCCAGATCAGTCCGATGAGAGTGGTGTCGTCCGCATACTTCAGGAGCTTCACAGAAGAGTTGCCTGAGGAGCAATCGTTGGTGTAGAGAGAGAACAGCATTGGGGAGAGTACCCACCCCTGGGGGGCGCCAGATCTGGTGGTCCGGGTATTAGATGTGATGGTCCCCAGCCTCACATGCTGTCTCCTGTTGGTCAGGAAGCTGGTGATACACTGGCAGGTGTTGGCAGGCACCGCAAGCTGGATGAGCTTCTCATGGAGGATGTCAGGAGCAATGGTGTTGAACGCCGAGCTAAAGTCCACAAACAGGATCCTGGTGTACGTTCCTGGGGTGTCCAGGTGGTGCAGGATGTAGTGCAGTCCGGGCAAACAGGTCGGGGGATGACCACGTCATCCCCCGACCTGTTTGCCCGGTAGGCAAACTGCAGGGGCTCGAGCAGGTAGCCCGTGATGTCCTTCAGGTGGCTCAACACTAGCCTCTCAAAGGATTTCATGACCACTGATGTCAGGGCGACAGGTCTATAATCATTCAAACCAGTGATGGCAGGCTTCTTGGCCACCGGTACGATGATGTAGGTTTTGAAGCACGAGGGCACCTCACACAGCTCCAGGAAATGGGTGAAGATCTGTGTAACGGTGGGTGCCAGCTTTTCAGCACAGACTTTCAGGCAGAAGGTGGACACCCCATCTTGGCCTGGTGTCATCCTGACCTTCTGTCTCTGGAACATCTGACACACCTCCTCCATGTGGATCTGAAGTGCGGGCGAGGCTTCTGAAAGAGAGAGTGTACAGTTAAGGACAAGATTTTTACCCCCCCTTTGGAAATTTCATTATTTTTTGAATATTTCCTAACTGCTACTTACTAGAGCAATGAAATTTTAGCACAGCATTTATGAGCATATCAGATATATTAGGAAACCTTTATTACACATAATTTTGTTCAGAAGCAGAACATTACATACACAACCAAAAAATACCATGGTCAAAATTATTAGCCCCCCCCTAACATCAATAGTCAATTGTGTATCCTTTTTGCTGAACAACAGCTTGCAGTCGTTTTGTATAGTTCTCAACAAGCTCAAGACAGGTCTCCTGAGGAATTGCAGCCCATTCTTCCTTGGCAACTCTCAAGTTCCTCCAGGTTTGATGGTCGTCTGACGTGAACTCTGGTCTTCAATTGTTTCCATAGGTTTTCGATGGGGTTTAAATCTGGGCTTTGTGCAGGCCACTTCAGAACATTGTCTTTGCTCTTCTGAAGGTATTCCTTCACCATTATCGATGTATGTTTCGGGTCATCGTCATGCTGAAACACAAGATGACGACCAAAACCCAGCTTCGAAGCAGACTGTTTAAAGTTTTCCCTCAAAATCTTCTCATAATCTTCTTTCTTCATGATTCCTTCTATCCTGACAAGATTCCCAGTGCCAGCTGCACTGAAGCACCCCCAAAGCATAATGCTCCCACCTCCGTGTTTCACAGTCGGGACAGTGTTCTTAGGGTTGTATGCTTCTCCCTTCTTCCTCCAAACAAAGGCTACATCTCGGTGACCAAACAGCTCCAGTTTAGTCTCATCTGACCACAGAACACGCTTCCAATATTGATCACCCTTCTCCATGTTGTCCCGAGCATACTGCAATCTCGCTTAAAGGTGTCTCTTTTGAAGGAGTGGAGTTCCTCTTGGTCTGCACCCTCGCAGACCATTTCTGTGCAGGGCTCTTGTGACTGTCTTTCTTGAGACATCTATTCTTCCCCAAGTCATTAACTAGTGTCTTGGCAGTTGTTCGTGGATCTTTCGATACATCTCTGACTACCTTTCTTTCCAAAGATTTTGAAATCTTTCGCTTCCTGCCTCTGCCTTTGTTGTTCTGTACTGTGTGAAATTCCTTGAACTTCTTTATAATGCTTCTGACTGCAGTTCTTGACTTTGAATTGCTTTGATATACTTGTATAACCTTCTCCTTCCTTGTGAGCATCAACAATTCTTTTTCTTAAGTCAAGACTAATTTCTTTTCCTTTCACCATGATTGCAGACTAATGTGAACCACAGGTAAACTTCAGCCAAGCGTAATATTGAAAGCAACCTCTAGATTTGATTTCAGGTCAGTTATTGAGAGCTTGGCAAAGTTTTAACAACTTGTTCGACCAGTGTTTTGGAATATAACTCAACAGATCAACCATTACTCCCACAGGGCTAATAATTTTGACCATGGTATTTTTTGGTTTTATATGTAATGTTCTGCTTCTGAGCAAAATTATGTGTAATGAAGGTTTCCTAATAAATCTGATATGCTCATAAATGCTGTGCTAAAATGTCATTGCTCTAGTAAGTAGCGGTCAAGAAATATTAAAAAAATAATGACATTTTCAAAGGGGGGGGCTAATAATTTTGTCCTTAACTGTAGGTGATAACGGCAATGGAGGCGTGAACTAGGGGGAGGTGTGGATATTGCTTGGGATGCCTGTTGTGTGGCTGGACTGTTCAAACCTGCAGTAAAACGTGTCTAGCTGGTTTGCAAGCCTTGGGTTTGCCACATAACGGGGGGTTTGTCTCTTAAATCCCGTGATGCTCTGCAGGCCTTTCCACACTGTTGAGGGATCAGGATTGGTAGAGAGGTGTCTCTCCAGGCTCTCCCTATAGCTCCTCTTAACTTTCTTGATCTCTCGGGTCAGTGTGTTCCTGGCCTGCCTGAACAGGTCACGGTCCCCACTCCTGTAGGCCTCCTCCTTGGCTTTGCGCAGCATCCTAAAGTTTGGTGTAAACCATGATTTGTTGTTGTACGTGCAGAAGGTATTAGTCTGCACACACAAGTCCTCACAAAAGCTGATGTATGATGTCACAATGTCAATGAGTTCATGCAGGTCAAAAGATGCAGCTTTAAAAAAAAAAAAAAAAAAAAAAACAGTCGGTGCAGTCAAAGCAGGCTTGGAGGTCCTGCTTTGACTCCACTGTCCATTTTCTCACAGTCCTCACCACAGGCTTAGAGGTTTTTAATTTCTGCCTGTAGGTCAGATGAACTAGACAGTGGTCCGAGAGTCCTAACGCTGCACGGGTAACAGAGCAGTATGCGTCCTTTATTACGGAGTAGCAGTGGTCCAGTGTATTTGTGCCTCTGGTGGGACACATTATGTACTGTCTGTATTTGGGGAGTTTGTGTGTGAGGTTCGCTCTGTTAAAATCACCCAAAACAATGATCAGTGAGTTTGGTAGTTTTTTTCACCATGTCTGTCAGCCAGCTGTTGCGTGGTTTTGATCGCACGTGCGTGTGGTGGAATGTAAACAGCCACCATTACAATTGAGTAGAACTCGCGTGGTGAATAAAGCGGCCGGCAGTTTATGAAAAGTGTCTCTAGGAGAGTGCTGCAAGACTCTTTCAACACTGTGACATCAATACACCAACGTTCAAGTAAACGCTACCTCGGCTAAAAAAAGCTACATATATGTCGACCAGAAAGGGAGGTGCACATCTTGCGGCCTTGGGTGTGTGAGGTGTGAAGTATCTGATTTGCATTTAAAGAGATTGCACAAAAACAGCTTGCTCTGAGTCCCTCTTCAAAATGGGTAAAAGAGGGGGCTGTGATGCTATGATGACGAGGAATTCAGACAAAATATTTGCTGTTCCACTTAATATTGACCACAACTGAATGAGTAAAACAGTAGAATTTATTAGCATGATATGTGGACTTAAATGCATAATTAAAATATCTACTTCTAAAGATGCTTGGATCCCAAATATGGGCATGACAGCCAAACTTTGAAAGGGCCATAACAGTTTGCGTTAGGAGCCTTAAACTTTGAATTCTTTCGTTTGACATCACGAGGCACTAATAGAATAAAAATGGGGAAATTTGTAACGGTGTCTCTGAGAACGTTCTGTGGATTTGTGTGAATTGACATGGTCATGATGTTTGAGGCTCAATGATTTAAAAGCAAACCTCTGACTAATGTCTGTGAAAAAAAAATCCTCATGAATAACAAAGCACCTTTCCTTTCTTGTAGGCATTTCTTGAATGGATCGTGCAGATATGGCTCAAGATGCCATTATTCACACGAATTACCCGCTGAACCGCCGTCCCAAATATGTCGGTTCTTCCAGAAAGGTGCATGCTGGTATGGTGAACGGTGCAGGTAATGTTTTTCTGTTATTCATAGACTTGTCTACATTTTCATTTGAATTACTTACTAGGAATTGTGATTCCCTACCAGGTATATCCATATCCCCCAATCTGAAGGTGGTGCAGATGTTGCAGGTCGAAGACTGGCTATACCAACAGTCTTCTCCTCCACATCCTCTTCCTCCTCTTCTTCCTCCACCTCCGTGGCCCAAGGTACAGCTGACCGACAGGGTTCTGAGACCTTTGCTCGTATGCAGGCTGATGTGTCGCCAAGGCGTCAACGTGGCACATCGGGGTCCATGGTGACCTCTGCAAATGTCGTAGACACTGGGAACAGAAACACTGCGAAGCAATTACATGGTGGGTGCTATAACTCATGATTGGTTGTGTTGTCAAGATTTAAATGGAGTCATTTACAACACTATGACACTGCTTTAATGTCCATTTTCCAGGTTGATCAGTTAATTCTGTGAATTCCTACTGGGGTCAAAGCTGCCACAATCGTACAACTTAAATAGTTTAAGTAACAGTTTAACACTCTCAGACTATGAGCACAGACCTTCTTTTACCATGACTGTTTTGATTTTTGGGTTTCCCACCGCACTAGCCTTTTCACCTACCTTTCTGATTGGCTGCACGTCACTGTCAACCAGCCGGCTGTGTGCTTGTTTGTCCTCTGGTCCCAAAAAATCTAACATGTTGAATATCGTTGACTTAGAGTTGAACGTCTTTCCAAGAGGCCGACATCAGCCTGAAGACGACACCACAAAGCATAATTATCTGCTAAAATGATCTTTTGAAGCCATTACTAGAATTGGGGCTGACCTTTCATTGATTGACTCATGTTTTTTTTTTTTTTACTTCATAGAATACTGTGGGCATCTCTTGATTGGTCTATTTAGTCACATGTGACGTAGAGGGGCTTCCCCCTGCTCGGGGTCGGCCAAGGCAGCCCACCGGGCTGGCCCGGCAAGATTACAGAAGACGAACAGGTCTTCATGTCAATATACGCAGACTTTGTTGTCACCAAATGTGTTACCTCTAAGGCAGGGGTCGCCAAGTCCGGTCTTCAAGGGCACCAAGCCAACCTGTTTTAGATGCATCCCCACTGCAACACTCCAAATCATCAGGATTGTTATCAGGCTTAAAAGAGGTTGCTCATAAGCTGATCATATGTGCTAACCCATGGTGGAATGAGGTGGATGGTATACCTCGTTTTTCCAACCATGTCTTGTGGGTTACAGATCGATGTTCTGGTTACATGAATTGGTATGGGGTAATGAAAAGAGAGGGGTTTTCTTTTCCCCTAAACCCAGCCCTAGTGTCCCGTAACGAGGCAAAGTACACTATGACTTCAGTCTTGTTCACACAGACAAGCAGACAGTTGGAGTCCCTTTGCTGTATTTATTTACCCCTTGAACCAGTTTAAAACATGTGCAACCGGAGGAAATATTTACCAGCATAGCCTTTGTGAGCATATTGGGTGTAATGTTGACTGTTCAGTGACTTGTGACCCTTTACAGCCCATTCCCAAAATGAAGGAAAATAAAGTTGACAGAGAGGGCTGTCGCTTCTAGAACAAGATGAAATAGGTGTCTTTTTTTTCCCACTGAAATAAACAAATACTGTATGTATGCCTAATTTGCTAAGAGACTGGCTATTTTCAAGAGGCGCTACCAACATGCAATGAATTTTTTTTTTCCTCCAAAGTCTCTTTATGTAGTCTTTCTACTAAAAAATTATGGCCACTTTGAGTAATTCAGCACAACAGTTCCTTTTAAAATCAAGTAAAGTAAATAAGTTATTTTATCATGGTAACCATGGCAGCACTGGTCTTATGACTGTATCACTGAGGTATAGTGTAATGGGCTGACAGTGATGATTAGTTGAATTTTGAGTCCAAATTGTACAACTTCAGTATACATCTTATTTGCAGATGCTCATTCCCGAGTGCCGGCCAAGAGCTCAGATCAGTGTGACGCAAATATGTGTGACAGAGAGGTTTGTGGTCTGATCATTTTTGTGTTCAGTTGTACCTGATAAGATCGAGCCTGTTCTATTTATTTATTTATTTTATTTATTTTTAACCACAGGAAAGTCTTCCCAGTAGCACAGAAGCCGCGGGTGCCTCTGCGTCCTCGTGCACCGACGGGACGTTGGAGGCATTCCTGCAGAGTCGGGATATCACCTGTGGCATATGCATGGACAAGGTGTATGAGAAGATGGACCGCAGAAACCAGGTGTTTGGAATCCTACCCAACTGCAGTCATGCTTTCTGCCTGCAGTGCATCATGACCTGGAGGAAAACCAGAAACCTCGGGCCTGATATTGTCAAGTAAGTTTTTGTTTATGCACATGCACATTTTTAATTGTTTTGTGACCTTGGACGTGCTCTCTGCTTCAGGACCTGCCCACAATGCAGGGTGAGATCAGCCTTCTATATACCTAACAAATACTGGGTGGAAGGTCAAGCAAAGGAAAGCCTAATAGCAGACTTCAAAGAAAAATTCAGGTAAACCGTTGAAAGCATGTCACGACTGTGCCATGATTGTATTTGAGAAACTGATCAGAAGTCTGGAGAGCTGACATTGTCAGCTCAGTGGCCTAGTAGTAAAGTGTCCGCCCTGAGACTGGAAGGTTGTGGGTTCAAACCCCGGCCGGGTCATACCAAAGACTCTAAAAATGGGACCCATTGCCTCCCTGCTTGGCACTCAGCATTAAGGGTTGGAATTGGGGGGTTAGATCACCAAATGATTCCCGAGCGCGGCACCGCTGCTGCTCACTGCTCCCCTCTCCCCCAGGGGATGGATCAAAATCACATGGGGATGGGTTAAATGCAGAGGACAAATTTCACCACACCCAGATGTGTGTGTGACGATGATCATTGGGGGGACTTTTAAGAATTGTAACTGCGGTGTAAATGCAGTGCCATATTCCTGCGTTACTGGCTCCCCAGTATGGCTGCCAATAGCCACCAGGCTACTTTGCAACGCCAGTTTTCTATGCAAAAATGAATACTCAAACTTGACAGCATGACACAGTTATAGTTCCTACTTATTCTAAACTTTTTTTTTTTTTTTTTTAATAATTTACTGCCATTGACAAGTATGGGTTTTTTTTGGGTCCTCCATTGTAAATTTCATACTTGGAAGCATTGGTACTCATGCACAGGCACTAGTAGATAGAATTTCTGTTCCATTTTAAATGACAAAATTACACAATATCATAATTCCCCGAATACTAATACTCAAAACAAATAAAAAAGTAGATATCAGCCCAAGCACTCCAACTCATTGTAAATTTCATACTTGGAAGCATTGGTACTCATGCACAGGCACTAGTAGATAGAATTTCTGTTCCATTTTAAATGACAAAATTACACAATATCATAATTCCCCAAATACTAATACTCAAAACAAATGAAGTAGATATCAGCCCAAGCACTCCAACTCAGCCGCGGCAGCCGCTAACACATAATGGCGTAAGACAGTCTGAGATGGATTCAAACAGTTGACGCGTCAAACTGTTTGAATCCATTTCGTGTAAATAAAACTAACAGAGCGTGGATATTAATACTGTTAATTTACAATGCAAAAGTCATTTTTTCCACATTTGAGGTGGCTGTCCTAATTGTTCCGTTTATTGATATGCACGTGCACCCACTCGGTGCATTTTGGTAACCAAGTGCGCTCTTATCCAATTCATCCACAGAAATGATAAATATTGAAATATTGTGAAACATAATGCATACAGCCAGTTAGGTCTTGATCTATCAAGCAATCACTATCTTAAAAGACGGGAGGTGTAAAAAGGCAAGTGAATCACTCATTCCTATGTAACAGGTAGATTCTTGCACTTGAATATTTGTCTTATTGTTTCTGATATGCTCAAATTTTGCGGTTCATCTACAAAATGGAGAGAATCGGTCAGGAGTAAACCCTGACATGACTCGCCATTTGCACCAAACACGAGGCACACTCAGAGAGCAGGACATTTAAAATAAACAAATCAAAGTCCCTTGATAGTGTAAATGTTGATAGCTACAAATAACTAAACAATGTGGGGTATCCAACAATCTATAAAAGGCAACATTAAAGAAAAATGTTGTGGGTGAATTCAATGTAAACAAACAAATGAATTATAATTATTTACTGGTTTGATACAGAAATAGTTTTCCAAAGTAAAATGTTTGCAAATATTTAGAGATTAAACAGAGATAATACTGGTGTCAATCATGCACTTATCTGATGTAAGTGACCGGCTCTCCGTTTAAAGGGTAAAATTCTGTACTTTAGCCCCTCTGCAGTAACGCAGTCTGTAGGGCAGACGAGAATTGATTTAAGCCGGTATGGAAAGAAGATTCGTACCGAGTCTAACCGCTGTTCAGGTAACTAATCTATTGTTAGATTAATTCCGTCATTTCCGGACGCCAGTCCCGCTGAAATCAAAGAAACCCGAGGGTTGAGTAACTACTTTGTCGAGACCCAGGATCTCCTCGGTCGAGGCCCTTTCAGCGGCTCTTCTTTCCTATAATGATTGGGGCTTTTGTTAACCGCTCGGAATAGATTTAGTTGTCTTTGTTAAGACCGCAGGAACTCGTTTATTTACACTAGCTTGCACCCACACTAGCTGAGCTCAAGTTAACGGTTTCGAACCAGATTCTGACACTCCCTGATGTCAAGGATTAAAGCTGTCTTCATTTTAAAAAGAACTGAACAGTTTAAAAAATGACTATGATAGAGAAGCAAGAGATTTAAAACATATAGATCAAAATAATCATTAATCAAAATTAAATGATTATAAAGATCAATGAATAAACAAGAAAGAGAATTGCAAGTTTCAATTGTTTGAACAACTAACAATAATTTCCACCCACCATTCTCAAAAGTGCAAAAATTATTCAGTCTCGAAGTTCTCTCGATTTGAAAACTCAAAAATATAGTAAAAAAGGGTAAGAGGCGAGAGGTCTAAAATGCTGTTTGGTGGAAAAGTCGAGTGATCAGTTCTCCTTGTTCCAAAATCCGAATTCTGTTTAAAAGAACAGGCTGGCCTAAAGAATGGAGATGACGACGCCCTAAAAATGGCTCCTCTCTCCTGCACCGAGGTCTGCATCTCCTAACCTGTCTTTAAGCTTAAAATTTGACTACCGTATTTTCCGGACTATAAGTTGCTCCGGAGTATAAGTCGCACCAGCCATAAAATGCCCCAAAAAGTGAAAAAAAAACATATATAAGTCACTCCGGAGTATAAGTCGCATTTTGGGGCCAATTTATTCGACAAAATCCCACACCAAAAACAGTCATGAACGAGCAACAACAGGCTAAACGATAGCAACAATAGGCTAAACGATAGGTATGCTCACGTGACAAACACAAAGAGCTGAGAACGGGCCTGACGTAACATATAGAGTGATTAAGGACAACTATTACATGAATAACGTGTTTATAAAACCATCAGTGTCACTCCAATTCATTAAATAGCAACAACAGGCTAAACGATAGGTATGCTAACGTGACAAACTCAAACAAAGAGCTGAGAACGGGCCTGACGTAACATATAGAGTGATTAAGGACAACTATTACATGAATAACATGTTTATAAAACCATCGGTGTCACTCCAATTCATTAAATAGCAACAACAGGCTAATCGATAGGTATGCTAACGTGACAAACTCAAACAAAGAGCTGAGAACGGGCCTGACGTAACATATACAGTGATTAAGGACAACTATTACATGAATAACATGTTTATAAAACCATCGGTGTCACTCCAATTCATTAAATAGCAACAATAGGCTAAACGATAGGTATGCTAACGTGACAAACACAAACAAAGAGCTGAGAACGGGCCTGACGTAACACATAGTGATTAAGGACAACTATTATATGAATAACATGTTTATAAAACCATCGGTGTCACTCCAATTCATTAAATCCATCGATCGTTCTTTGTCAACAATGGGTGCGCACGGCTGAGGGCACTTGCGCTTCAAAATATTCCAAAGGCTCATATAACGATAGATAAACTATATTTCAAATAACTATAATAAAGGCCAATAATATTATCAAACCATCCGTGCACTTTAATTCCATTAAATCCATCGATCAAATTCCTCGTCCTTTGTCAACATCGCCGCGCGTGCGCCCTGACGTCAGCCTCGTCTTTATTCCACAGATCTACTATATAACTATATTGTAGCGTTAACAAAGTACAAGGATAGACGTGGGTTTGGTAAACGGCTCTTTATTAAACAAAACAAACTTCCAAGCGTGTGGCGGCGTGGACTTCCAGACAGACCGGGCGTGCGTAATGGCCATGTCCGAGCCCCGCGCACCGTTCGCGGACAGCCACTCGGCCGAGCGCCGGCCCCCGACTCAGTAGAGTATGACCGGGCGTGCGCAAAAGCCATAATAGTTTTTCAAACCTTCTATGTCACTCCAAATCCTTAATTCCTTCAAACTCTTTGTCCTCCGTGTCACTTAGAAATGATCACCGCTAATGATGCCGGTAGTCCTTATGTGGGCATGTTTGTATGTAAACAACCGCCGCGCCGCGCTCCTGACGTCACTTGAAATAGTAATCCATTGGTACATCACGGTTCTCCAAACTTTCTTTCTGCTGCTCGATTTACTGTTTTCAGCTGCATATTTTACAACTTGAAGTTTGTAACCTGCAAAATATGAGTTTCTTTTTGGTGCCATTTTTCTTAAGCCCACCCAGTTGATGAGTCACGGCCAACGGTGAAATTTAGAGCGCCCTCATCCAGTTTCGTCTGAAAATATATATTTTTTTGGTTGTTTTATCAAAGTCAAAGTCTGCTTTATTGTCGTTTTTAACTTTTTTTTTTATATACTAAGACACACAAAGAGATTGAAGTTACGTTTCCACTATCCCTCGGTGAGATAATACACGTATGCATACAAGCAACACAAAAAAAACCAAGAAGGCACAAACAATGAATAAATAAGAGTGTTGAATAAATGATAAATAAACAAATAATAATAATAAATATAAGAGGAGCAAAAATGGAGCAAGTGTACATACAGCAGACAGTGGACTTGGATATGGTGCTTTAAAGTGTTAATTGCTTTATTTGATTTTTTTTCTCTTATTTTTTATGTTTTGAATATGTTCAAGATAAAGATATAAAAGCATGTGAAGTGATCAACTATACTAAAAATAACATGGGAAGTGGTCAACTATACTTGTAAGTGATGTCTTAATGATCAAGTAAAAATTTGTGGGGAAAAAAAATATAAGTCGCTCCTGAGTATAAGTCGCCCCCCCCACCCAAACTATGAAAAAACCCGCGACTTATAGTCCGGAAATTACGGTAAATCCAATTTAAAGATGGTATAAAATTGTTTTAACGGACCTTGGGTTAATCTCAGAAAGAATGAAAACTATCTTTGTCTAATCGGCGTTCTCGACCCACGGCAGTAGCCTTCAGGGGCATACCCCTGATGGGGAGAGCCCACCGGGGGAGAGAGCGCGATGCTCTTTGTCCGAACTAACCTTTTATACCAGTCCAGTTCGTGGGTACTATGCCTGCTTGGTCACAAACCAGTTTTTTTCCATGATGTCATACATTGGCCTCAGATGACCCAAATGCTTCCAGAATAGACTGCACCTGCATCTCGGCCGGTCTCAACCGGATTCAACCAGATGAGGTGACCATGTTCTCACGGAAGTAACAATTTTCTCAGGGATGCTTCATCCTGTTTCCCACTTCCAAATCTTGTCAACTGTCCATCAACGTGACATTGGCAAATGTTTTTTCTCTGACTTGTGTTCCGTCAAACAACATTTTGTTTAGGCCTCAAATGGATGAATGTGACCGAGGTCACGCTCATGTGTGGGATCTCAGTCTTCCACCACTTAGTATCACCATTAACCCTTTCCGCCTCCTTGTCTTCGTTCATATTTATACACTCGTGTGTAAATGGAACATCAATATTACATACCGTATTTTTCGGACTAAAGGTCGCTCCGGAATATACGTCCCATTAGCCATAAAATGCACAATAACGTGAAAAAAACCCGTCAGTCACTCCAGAGTACAAGTCGCATTTTGCGGGTAATTTATTCGACAAAATCCAACACCAAGAACAGACATGAACGAGCAACAACAGGCCAAACGATAGGTTTGCTAACGTGACATAAACACAAAGGAAGAGCTGAGAACGGGCCTGATGTAACATTCAGAGTTATTCAAATAACTATTACATAAATAGCACGTTTATAAAACCATCTGTGTCACTCCAATTCATTAAATCCATCGATCGTCCTTTATGTCAACAATGCCGGCTGGGTGCGCGCCGCTGACGGCGGTTGCACTTCCAAATATTCCACAGGCCCATATAACGATATATAAATTATATATCTAATGACTATTATACTAGCAATAATATTATCAAACCATCTGTGTCACTCCAAATCATTAAATCCATTGATCGTCCTATTGTGTAAACAATGTGCGCTGCTGACGGCGCTTGCACTTCTAAAGATTACACAGGCCCATATAACGATATATAAATTATATATCAAACAACTATTATATAAGCAATATTATCAAACCATCTGTGTCACTCCAAATCATTAAATCCATTGATCAAATTCCTCATCCTTTGTCAACAACGCCGCGCGTGCGCCCTGACGTCAGCCTCGTCGTTATTCCACAGATCTAGTATATAACTATATTGTAGCGTTACCAAAGTACCAGGAAAAACGTGGGTTTGGTAAATGGCTCTTTATTTAACGAAACAAGAGTTCAACGAGCCAACAACTACTGAACTGTAACGATAAAAACATATACAAGTTGCTACACGAAATAAAATATATCAAATAACTATAACATAAATATCGTATTTTCCGGACTATAAGCTGCACTGGACTATAAACCGCACTAGCTAAAATTCGTGGATATTTTAGTTTTTTTCTTACATAAGCCGCACCGGACTAAGCCGCACATGCACACGAGTTTTTTACAGAGAAAGACAGTACACAGAAAGCCTTTTTAACGTTTTAATAACATACTTTAACATGTCTTTCTAAACATTGCCTGATACGCAGCAGTAGTACCGCAGCAACACGGAAGTGTGCACGCGAGTTATTAACAAAGAAAGACTGGACACAGAAAGCTTTTTTAAAGTTTTAATAACATACCTTAACATTTCTTTCCAAACGCTGCCTGTGACGCGGCAGTAATACCGCAGCAACACAGAAGTACACAGCACTAATAGGGTTTGATTAAATAAAACATACCGGTAAAAGTCACTGAGACACGGCGGTATCACAGCAGCAACACGGTAGCACAGCACTAACCGGGCTGGTTAAAAAAAACATACGAGTAAAAGTAAAAACAAGAGCCATCTTCATCTTCCTCCTGTGCACTGAGACCATCGAAGTCTTCCTGCTCAGTGTTCGATTGGAATAGCGTTATATCCTTCGCCTCACACTTTCTCAGTCTCTCTTTCGTCGTCGCTTTTATGCATTTCTTTGAGTGTGATGAGGGTCTGTTCATGCTAATCTTATTCATGCACGAAGCACTAAATTACATTAAACTAGCGAGCGACACGTATAGCTCCAGAGTAAACGGGACCACGAAATAAAGAAAAGGGTGCCGCAACACAATGTCATCAACATCAACTGCCTTTAGCTTAAAAGCGGCATCATATGCATTTCTTTTGTCCCCCATAATGACGGTTTGTGTATAAAAGCTTCCTTTCAGTAATGTCCGTCTTGATGGCGTTCTGCGTGATGCGCGAAATGTTGTAAACACAAACAAGCACGTCGTCTTCGGCGCATTATTTCTTCGTCTGTCTCGCTCTTGCTTCATGCTAGAGCGCCCCCTGGAGGCCGGAGGCCGTAAAAATCTATACGTACGCCGCGCCGCCATTTAAGCCTCAGGGTTCAAAGTAACCTTCTGAATTAAAATATAAGTTCACATTCATTACAACTTGTTTTTCGTGAGCAAAATGTCAGAAGAATTGAATTTAAATGCTGATTGATTGGGTTTTAATACAATGCAGATGGTCCAAACAGCGCCACTGCTTTGTGTAATCTCTGAGTCACATGGCCGAGTAAGAGAAAGTGTTTAGAGCACATGTGTCAAAGTCAAGGCCCGGGGCCAGATACGGCCCGCCACATCATTCTATGTGGCCCGCGAAGACATCAAATTTGTGTGTCATTACTAGAATTGCAAATTGTCTTCACTTTTAATATCTTTTTTTTTAAATATTTGACCAGTTTTTACTCATCTGATTTGAAAACGAGTTATTTGTCAGTTTGTTTTGTAGCTTTTACTGTATATAATGAGGTGCTCATACATTTATTTGTGTTGACAGTCCTAATGGCCCTCCAAAAGAAGCTATGACTACAATGCGGCCCGCGAAATGAGTTTGACACCCCTGGTTTAGAGCCCTTTGACGCAGGTCACCTAGCGTGCATTCCTACTAAAGCTCATAATAGTCACAAGCAAGACAGCCAGAATAAGCAGCAGCCATAGTAGTGTTTCAAAATAGTATTTTTGTTGTTGTTTTTCTCTTCAAGATACCGCACAACAGTGGTCCACAGCCTTTTTACGAGTGTATAAAAGTGATCACGTCATCACAAAAATCATGAAAAAAATCTTATATAAGCCGCACCTGACTATAAGCCGCAGGGTTCAAAATTTTTGAAAAAAGTCGCGGTTTATAGTCCGGAAATTACGGTAGTTCACCGCCACACGGCCCCAAGCACCTGCGTGGACTTACAGGCGTGTGGTAGCGTGGACCTCCATCCCCGGAGGTGGCACTTCCAGCCACGGAGGTGGAAGAGAGCTCCATAGAATAGGACCGGGCGTGCGTAAAAGCCATGTCCGAGCCCCATCCGCCGTGCCCGGACAGCCACCCGGCCAAGCGCTGGCCCCCGACTTCCATCCACGGAGGTGAAAGAGTTCCGTAGAGTAGGACCGGGTGTGTATAAAAGCCATAGTAGTTTTTCAAACCTTCTGTGTCACTCCATTAAATCCTTCATACTCTTCATCCTCCGTGTCACTTAAAAACAAAGCCGCTCATGATGCCGGTAGTACGTGGGGCCCTTCGTCATCGTCGTCATCCCGTGATCGAATCTTTGTACTTTATGTAAACAACCGCCGCGCCGCGCCGCACCACTGACGTCACTTGAAATTCAAATTACAGTAGTCCCTTGCTACATCGTGGTTCGTTTATCGCGGTTTCACTTTTTATTTTATTTTTTTTGTGGGGGGGGATTTTGAATATTTGTGAAAAAATTCACATAAGTCGCTCCTCAGTATGTCGCCCCCCCCACCCAAACTATGGAAAAAAACGCGACTCATAATCCGAAAAATACGGTGCATGTTTGATACTGATTAAACATTGTGACAATAATAACACATACTTTCACAATAGTCAATTTAATACATAATCAGAACTATGATCGTGGATTCTCTTAGCAGATTACAACACTCAAGGAGCTTCAAAACGTATTTTGACAAGCTGGTGACCTCTAGGTCAAGCTCAAGCGTGGGATTGCAGTCTTCCACCCACGGTATCACTTGTCCTTACTCAACTCTTAATACATTCATGTGTAAATGAAACATCAGTGCTATGATGCTGCTCAAGTTGCTACTAACTATACAATATTGCAAAGCAGAATAAAATAAAGTATATTGCATCTTACTCTAACTGTGATTAACATGACTCATTCTCATTACCTAATGATGAGCATGGGCTTCCCTAGTTAGCAAATTAAAATATTCAAGCAGTTTCAAAGTATATTACAGCAAAACAAAATAATATAACGTAATCCAAAATTGTGTGTTGCTTTGCTTCAGAACAAGTCTTCATCTAATCGATGACTTTTTAAACTATTAATTTACTGTTAGGTCAATCTGACATTGGCACCATTTTCTGGTGAAATTTGGAACGGAAATGGAGGTTTACTGGTTCAACCAACAAATTCCCCTTCACCAATTAAACAATAGTTAATTTTGAAGAACTAACTTTTAAGTAACCCCTACTCAAGCCATCTGCTTGTGTGAGTTGCGTGACAGATGAGTTATACAGACCTACACAGGCACGTAGGTACTGTCTGTGTACACGCACTGCGTCTTTTTCGGTGTAGAGACAGAAAATGAAAAAAATGCCACGGATGTATTCAGGCTAGGTCTGCTACGGCTAAGATGACAAAGTACCTCCTGTACTACAAATACCAAGATTTTTTTGAGGATAGAACAAGAGAATGCACACGTATACACGTTTACATGGAAACCCAAATACTGCCGATATTTGTCAATGGTTATTGATTGCATGGAAATGTAGTCAATGATGGACTAAAGGAAAAAAAAAAATTCAAAGCAGGGTACTACACTTGTGGCAATCTTTTGAATATAGGATATACATGTACAGTACTCAGAACCATACCTCAACCCAAAACTAACTGGGCAACTTCTTCCATAAACCCGATGTGTATAGTACCATGACTGAACTGTAAGAGGCAGCAAGGTTGCCACAGGACATCATTACTTTTGGAAAATACAAAGAAGAAATGGAAGAAGCTAAGCTAACTGTTAGCTATAGACTACACTAAGCTCTACTGTGGTGTCAAGTCCCTCTTGTCATTTTTATTTTGGTGAAATGCATTTACAATCATTGAACATTCAACATGAACTATTCTCAGCTCTGGCGTTTCCCCAATAGATTGGGGAGAGGGGGAAAAAAATCACAAACCTCATAAAACATATACACATACCTCTAATTTGACCTGAATTTTTTTGCTTGTACCCTGATTTGTACTGAAATGTCTGTTTCTGTTGCTTTTCAACCTGCAGTAAGCGAAGCTGCAGTTATTATGCACGATACGAACACTGTCCCTTTGAAACGGAGTGTCTCTATCGGCATGACAGGACTGCACGCCGCACATCATTCTTGGTAAGCATGTTTTGCTGAATATTTGGTCTTCTGTTGCCACCTGAGCTTGGCCTTCACTTGTCTTTTTGCCCATCAGTGTACTACAGATGATGAAGATGATGACGACGAAGACTACGATGATGATGAAGACTATGATGGTCTGCTCAATTTCTTTATAGCCATGACTCTTCTTCGTGCTGATGAGGATGGTGACGGTGACAATGTTGACGATGATGGTGACAACTTTGACATTCCTTTTTTCCTAGCGGAGTATGGATTCTGAACCCTCTTTTCCTCTTTCACACACAATTTCCTCTGTGTGGAAATGGGTCCTAGAAAAAATTGTCACCGCAAGTTGATATAACTGTGTTACAACACGACTGTCCACCTTGGATCGGTAATGAGGCTTTTGGAGTAGGCAAGGCTCAGTCGTTATGAGTAGCAGGACATGTGCTAACTGACCTGCTATCCCTCAAACCGAGAAGAAACCTGATTTGGCCTGCTGTAGTGGACAGCTAGAAATAAAGGTGCACATTGATCATAATACTGTGCTCTAGCTGTAAACTGTTTCTGTTAACTGTCTTGACAGGATAAAGGTGTTTTTTTTCCTTCCTCCGGCCGTAGTGATTAAAACTTTGACATCTTGTACATTTATCTCTATGCCGCTGTAGTTAGAGATAATTGCTTAAAGCGGAATTGACCAGAAAAAAGTGGTTTTAAGTGTTGTGTGGATAGTCCTTTTTAAATTGTCTAAAGAAAAAGTGTACTGTACCCCTTGATGGTTGATGTCCAATCCTGAATATTCCTGCCTTGATTGTACCCCAATGAAACTCTAGTTTTGGCATAACCATTGAAATGTTTTTTTTTAAGTTTCTTTTAACAAGTTGTACTTGTACATTGCAAATAAACATTATTTCCCACTTTGTCTCACCGAAAACATTTTGCTCTTTATTAATCATTTGAATTAGATGTTGCAATTCTTTCCTAACTTTTGCTGCCATGGTGCCCAAGCTTTTTATACCAAGGAAATTACCACCACCTGAGGAAAAAATACTGAACACTTAAGTACCATCATCAGCACTATTACAATAGCTTAGTAAGTACCGTAATTTCCGGACTATAAGTCGCGGTGTTTTTTCATAGTTTGGGTGGGGGGGCGACTTATACTCAGGAGCCACTTATATATGTTTTTTTTCACAAATTTTTACTTGATCATTAAGACATCACTTACAAGTATAGTTGACCACTTCCCATGTTATTTTTAGTATAGTTGATCACTTCACATGCTTTTATATCTTTATCTTGAACATATTCAAAACATAAAAAATAGAGAAAACATCAAATAAAGCAATTAAAACTTTAAAGCACCATATCCAAGTCCACTGTCTGCTGTATGTACACTTGCTCCATTTTTGCTCCTCTTATATTTATTATTATTATTTATTATTATTTGTTTATTTATCATTTATTCAACACTCATTTATTCATTGTTAGTGCCTTCTTGGTTTTTTTTTGTGTTGCTTGTATGCATATGTGTACTATCTCACCGAGGGATAGTGGAAACGTAATTTCAATCTCTTTGTGTGTCTTAGTATATTAAAAAAAAAAAAATCGACGATAAAGCAGACTTTGATAAAACAACCAAAAAAAATTATATTTTCAGACGAAACTGAATGAGGGCGCTCTAAATTTTACCGTTGGCCGTGACTCATCAACTGGGTGGGTTTAAGAAAAATGGCACCAAAACGAAACTCATATTTTGCAGGTTACAAACTTCAAGTTGTAAAATATGCAGCTGAAAACAGTAATCGAGCAGCAGAAAGAAAGTTTGGAGAACCGTGATGTAACAATAGATTACTATTTCAAGTGACGTCAGTAGCGCGGCGCGCCGGTTGTTTACATACAAAGTGCCCACACAAGGACTACCGGCATCATTAGCGGTGATCATTTCTAAGTGACACGGAGGACAAAGAGTTTGAAGGAATTAAGGATTTGGAGTGACATAGAAGGTTTGAAAAACTATTATGGCTTTTAAGCACGCCCGGTCTCCGCTTAGTCGGGGGCCGGCGCTCGGCCGAGTGGCTGTCCGCGAACGGTGCGCGGGGCTCGGACATGGCCATTACGCACGCCCGGTCTGTCTGGAAGTCCACGCCGCCACACGCTTGGAAGTTTGTTTTGTTTAATAAAGAGCCGTTTACCAAACCCACGTCTATCCTTGTACTTTGTTAACGCTACAATATAGTTATATAGTAGATCTGTGGAATAAAGACGAGGCTGACGTCAGGGCGCACGCGCGGCGATGTTGACAAAGGACGAGGAATTTGATCGATGGATTTAATGGAATTAAAGTGCACGGATGGTTTGATAATATTATTGGCTTGTATTATAGTTATTTGAAATATAGTTTATCTATCGTTATATGAGCCTGTGGAATATTTTGAAGTGCAAGCGCCCTCAGCTGTGCGCACCCATTGTTGACAAAGAACGATCGATGGATTTAATGAATTGGAGTGACACCGATGGTTTTATAAACATGTTACTCATGTAATAGTTGTCCTTAATCACTCTATATGTTACGTCAGGCCCGTTCTCAGCTCTTTGTTTGTGTTTGTCACGTTAGCATACCTATCGTTTAGCCTGTTGTTGCTATTTAATGAATTGGAGTGACACTGATGGTTTTATAAACATGTTATTCATGTAATAGTTGTCCTTAATCACTCTATATGTTACGTCAGGCCCGTTCTCAGCTCTTTGTTTGTGTTTGTCACGTTAGCATACCTATCGTTTAGCCTGTTGTTGCTATCGTTTAGCCTGATGTTGCTCGTTCATGACTGTTTTTGGTGTGGGATTTTGTCGAATAAATTGCCCCCAAAATGCGACTTATACTCCGGAGCGACTTATATATGTTTTTTTTCACTTTTTGGGGCATTTTATGGCTGGTGCGACTTATAGCTCGGAAAATACGGTATTTTTTTTATGGCATGTTTTCAGTGCGTCTTTAAATTAATGGTGAAGATGAGTTTCTAATTACTTGTTTTGAATTACACTTATGGGGAGACAATCACTTATCAATTTGACTTGTGACATAATGGATTGTGGGGCGTCAGATATGGAATGGAGATATTATGATGTGTATATATGTGGGTTTACGTAGGCGGGGCCGAGTTGGTTGGAATTGAGGACAACAAATAAGAGGTGGTGCCCTTTTTACTGGGATGTTCTAGGGTCTACTTCCCCCACAGCAAATAAAGATGATGGGTATTTGGGAAATTGCAAAGGTGTTCGGCTCACCTTGACTTATAATTACTATAAATGGAAAAATGCAATGACAAAACAAGCTAAAGACAGGAAAACACGGTATCATCATAATCCAGTTTTGGCATGAAAAACAAGATATTTTATGTAGGAATCTTTGTCGATTGTGCGTGGGCAGGGTAATGCCAAAGATTCCTTGAAATTGAACTATATTGTTAACGATCACAAATTTAACAGGGTACCCCTTTGATGGGTTGCCAATACTTGGAGCTCGCTCATCTGAGGATCGAACAGGGAGGGCATTTCATCTGATTCTAGGGGTAGATACGTTTTGAAGGGACCCCATGAAGTTATTAAAAATGTATGGTTGGAATTGATGAGGTTTGCTGTACACACTGCTCGTAAGTCCAATTGCGTTGTATGTTAAAAAATCAGGCACACCCTTGTATTGGTTCCATCAGCTGTGGGAGATAGAAATGTGTTTATGAATAGGTCTGATGCTGGAGTATGTATGGTAGCCATCATGAGTCGAAATACACCTAAAGGCAAGTGTATTGGGTGGGTGTGGTGTATCCCATGACCCCGATGAGCGACACTCTGCCAGTCTTCGCTCCAAGAGTCCAGCAGAAGGTGAGCTGTGTCATGAGGAGTCAGAGAATACAAACTAGTGGATCAAATTGCTGCAGGGTAGGAGACTATTTTTATGGATCACTCCTAACAAAAATGTGATGGTAAGAGCTTTGCCGTGTAGGGGGCCACACACACATATACTAGGTAGGATTTTTTCACACACAAACAAGGGGTGGGATGAACTGGCAGTTTAGGCTAGTTCAACAGGGGGTGATGCATTTTTTTTTTTCATCAAAAGCTCAAGTATAGTTGAGTGACCCATAAGGTCACTCAAACAGGGGGATTGTTTGAATAGGCCTCTTTGGCACATGTGATTAGCTCGGTAGCTTGAGCTATGCTGTTATCTTGCCGTGACCTTTTTCTTGCCTTCACTGGCTTTCGCTTCTCTATGACACTCTTTGGACATATTAGTTGATCTCAGTTAAGACTGCAAGGTCACGCATTGTCTCACAGGCTAGACAGAGTCGCCCCCTTGCAGGAGGGCGGCCAAGAGTAGTATAAGAATAGAGACCTTGGTTTAGACCTTCTTCCGCAATCTCGCAGAGAAGGCTCCACAGCTTTGTATCGATTTTTCTGGCTTACATTAAAGAGTTAGATTGAGAAGGCAGCCTCCTGGTCATTACTATTAGCATTGTGATCATTAAATTGCGCTTGCTCCTTTTTTTTCTGCTCCTCTTATTTATCTATTTATTTATTGTTGTGTTATTTATTCATTATTTATTCAGCACGCTTTTGTTGTACTTGTTTACTTGTTTGTCTGTTGTGAGCCATGTCTTGTCACCGTGGGATGGGGGGAACGAAATTTCGGTTTCTTTGTGTGTCTTTGGCATGTGGAGAAATTGACAATAAAGCTGACTTTGACTTTGACTTTGAAATCTAAAAGATCTGGGACATAATCTAACAAATCCATCCACAGTGAAGAAAATATTGAGGTGATAAAGTCTCCATTACACCAAGATTCAAAAGTTGTGCACAATTGCATGTATTTTATTCATACCATTATTGACACTTCAACTGTTAGAGAGAGAGAGAGAGAGAGAGAGAGAGAGAGAGAGAGAGAGAGAGAGAGAGAGAGAGAGAGAGAGAGAGAGAGAGAGAGAGAGAGAGAGAGAGAGAGAGAGAGAGAGAGAGAGAGAGAGAGAGAGAGAGAGAGAGAGAGAGAGAGAGAGAGAGAGAGAGAGAGAGAGAGAGAGAGAGAGAGAGAGAGAGAGAGAGAGAGAGAGAGAGAGAGAGAGAGAGAGAAGCCTATGCGCAAAGTTTCCACAAGATGGTGGGTGTTTCACACATGCGCAGTGCGGTTGGCGGCAGATTCAGTTCCGTGTATGTAAAGCTACGTACCTCTATGGACGAAGATGAATGCCGGTCAGTTGCTGAATCGCTTTGACGGGCAATGGAAGCTGTTGGCCCGGTCGTTGTTTTTCGGGGTTTCCGGTGCACACAGAACACTCGAGGTCTTCAAGCGACAGCAGCGGGCCACACCTGACAGATCATTGTCCGACTTAATTGAAACACTTTGTCGAGACGAAATCACCTATCCAGGGGGGAATGGGCAACCCCTCACCGTGTAAGTCCTGATAGCTGCGAGTCAACTATAAAATTCGCTTTCCAGTGCTTCTAATTGCAAAATATGAACTCTAACGCGAAATGAGATGTAAGGAAACAGTTGCAGTAGGAGTATTAAGCAGAGATGAGAAAACAATGCGCACCAATAGCTACCGTAGCTTCAAGTTGTACCACATAGTTTTCAAAACAAAATTCAACATCAAAAATAATTCCGGAGTCCATATTGTCATAAACATGTAATCTCACTTTGTGTACGTACTGTAAGAACATGGACTACTTGACAACATTTTAATTCCGTTTTGATGATCCAGTCCTGTGTCATCTATGCTCATCAGTAAACCAATCCTGCCAAATATGTATGCCACCTATGATGATGACTGGAATTTTGTGGCATATCTGAAATTCAAATTTATCAATTACAATACTGTGTTAGTCTTGTTTGTGCTTATCTCTCACAACTGTTTCCCCTCACAGTAAACCTCTGGTGTTGCTCTTTCCACCGCTGTTCAAGCAAAACTTGCTGGCGTTCATCTTCCTGATCCACTCACACTTCCCCAAAGCCGCCATCCTCCATCTACTCCGGTGTCTTGATCTGGACCCCTGTCCAAGCTTGTGGGTCGCCATATGGACGAAGCAACTGAAAAGAATCATAATGGGCTGTTCCCTCGAGGAACCCCTTTACAGCCCAGCGTGCGCTCAGCGACTAACAGCACTGTCACGGCGAGTGGGTGGTGAGACTGGATGGTGGGATGAGTGCAGTGGTTTGCAAGTGGAGGAAGCACAGACTGCGGCTGTTTTGTCTGAGACAGGAAGTCAGAAGAAAAGAAAGGCCCATTTCCATATTCTGAATGATGAGAATGAAGAAATGCAGCAGGAGAAGAAACGAATGAAGACAGATGAACCCATCGATGGGCAAGTGCATGATCAGGATTGTCTGCCTGAACATATGAAGGTAAAGATGGACAACACACAGATTTATTCACTTACTGTCTTTATTTTAGCGTATTATTTGGTACTGGTACGTGAGTCTGTAGTATTATTAGTCCATCTGGAAAAATGGTCCCTGCAGAGACCTTCCATTTTGTCCTAAAATCAAATTATTAAAATAACCGCTTTAATCCTGCTTGTCTCATTTGCTCTTAGATGGCAGAAGAATTGGAAACGGATGCGCCAGAACAGGCCAACACCCATGAACCTCTGCCTGAACATATGAAGGTAAAGATGAATGCGTTTAAATCCATCACTTTTTTCCAAAGTTCTTGTTGCAAATGGTAAAACTGATGATTGGATACCCTTTTTGGTACACTGCTACACATTAAGTTCATTTTCATAGCACCAGGTCCTATTGAGTAAATGTGTTGTCTTTTTGTGTGCTACCTCAGGCATCTGTTCTTCAAATCAAGGAATTATTAAAAAGTCCAACCGAGGTATGTAGAGAATTCGGATTTCTTCTGCTACTCCGCACTGTTTGTTGTGACTTTGTTTAATCCTTTGACAGTGGGACAACCGCTCACTTGATGAGTTGAAAGTGCTGAATGACTGTAATGCCACTCAGGTATGTGCTGTACTAGAAATCTTTTTACACATAAAGCTGGTACATCTGAATAGCTGTGGCATTCATTTGCCGTGTCTTTCACACTGAACCCAGCAAAACTTGACATTGTGGAGGTTTGTGTGCTTGCACAAAGACACACTTTTCACAAAGCCAGCGTTCCACCTCTTAGCGCTTTCCCACTGCCGAAAGCGAAGGTTTTCAGGTTTTTTTTTTTCCGTAGGGAGCACTGTTCTGTAAAAATCAAGAAATTATAAGATTACTACACGATCATTATTCACCAGGGCCTTTCAACTTTGCAAATTGTGACATTGTAATGTCTACTATGTACGTTTTCGCACAGCCAAGATGGCTTTTCGCATTCAGATACTTGGAGGACAGCAGAAATTGTGTTCAACACAAGGTGAGAGAAGTGAGTCCCAGGTTTTCAATTTGAAGCCCTGGTCCCGGCTTTCCACTACTGCCCTTTTACAAAACTACCACGCCTCTTCAGTAAAGCAGCAGCAAACCCAACAACTTGTTGCAGATGTTGAACGACTGCAGTCTCCTTAGGACGTACATCCTGCTCTGCGTTTTCCTGTGCAGATGCCTGGTGTGTGCTGACCAGTCCAATTTACTATCCAGTCACATCCCAAGATATTTGTATGAGTCCACAGCCTCCACCTCAGCCCCCTTTAGTAGTACAGGCCTGGGCTTTGATCCGGTCTTTCCAAAGTCTATGACCAGCTCCTTTGTCTTGGAGACGTTGAGCTCCTGATGGTTGCTACGGCACCAGGCGACAAAGTTCCCTACTGGACTCCTGTACTGCTTCCTCCTCATTGTCATCACCCACCAATGGCTGTGTCATCCGCATACTTCTGTATGTGACACAGCTGAGAGTTGTAACTGAAGTCAGAGGTGTACAGGGTGAAGAGAACAGGGACCGGCACTATACCCTGGGGGCCCCAGTGCTGCTGAACACAGTGTCAGAGATGGTGTCTATCAGCCTGACGTACTGCCTGTGAAGTAGTCAGTTGGTTCTCCTAAGTCAAAGCAAAATATTGCTCAATGAATTGCTCAGATCTTGAAGAAATCTCAAGTTAGGTCACTGCTGTCAAAAGGATTCATTAATAGCAGAACCCATTTTGTTAAGTATTTTAAACAAAAGATTGATGGTGCTGACATTATACTGACATTAAACTGTGGCAAATTGTCTTAGCTGTCTGAAAGCTCGAACAAAAGCGGCAATGTTTCATGCTCGTGAAAGACACGGGCAAATAAATGCTGGATCTATGATTACATCACCTTTGTTTAAAGATCCTCTGTGTGCTCCCGGCCCTCATTCTGTGTTGCTACCTTTCACACAGAGTAGCAACGACACAGTGACCCAGTGAATCATTATGCTGCTCTTTTGTGTAAAAGGTGGAAGTGCTGTGTGGCCAGTTGAATTTGTCTAACTTAGAGGAGCACACTCTGATACAAATCTGCGGCAGAATATCGGTTCTGTTGCCCGACCTCAGCTTCAGTACGGCAGCGACACTCATCAAGAATCTACTGCTGCAGAGGGTGCGTACAGTCTGTGTTACTATTCACTTTGGGTCACTGCAATGATGTGTGGCTTGACAGAAGTCGCCGCTGTCTGCAGGTGCTGTCTCTCACTGAGCCCCCGTCCAGATGCCTGGTGAGTGCTGTGACGTCACTCTGCAGCAGCTACCCCAGATCAATGTGCCACGCTCTGATTGGTCCGCTTATAGAGCAAGACAATATGGGTGAGATTATGTGTCTCTTGAAAATTGGAGAAAAAAAATGCTGATGTGAATCCCAAAGCATCCTTTAATTAGAGCAATTGTTTATTTTAGGAAGTGCACAAGCTGAGCTCCTGAACAAACTCATAGAAGGCTGCCTGGATTCCCACTACAGACTGCTTGTGCTTCAGTAAGACCAAATATTTCAGCACTTTGTTCTTAAATTGCTTCTTTTTCCTGTTTTTCTTCCAGGATGACACTGAAAATATCATGGAGTGAGATGTTGCTTTCTGTTATACACAGCTTGCTGGACTCCAAGGTTAGCGGAGGTTATTTTATGTCCAACAAGTAGCATCATACTGTAAAAATATTTCCCGTAACAGTCAATTTTGTTTCTTTTTTTTTTTTTTTTTTTTGCAGCCTGACTTGAATGAAGAACTGTTCACACTGTTGATTGAACAGCTGGTTAACCAGACCCCTCTGTTCACAAAATCTGTCCGCTTAGCAAAAATGATGCTGGCTGCCCTCACAAAATATGGCAACCTTGTAAGTATGCAAAAATGCATTTCAATATTTTACAAGTATTCATTTTTAATCATAATGTATCCATATTTTACTTTCCAGGTGAATGCTTCACACAAGCATTCCCTGTCTGATTGCCTGATGCTAAATGAGACATTCTTAAAAAAGGCTCTTCAAGCAGTGTTGAAAAGAATCCCAGATGCATAAAAAAACCATTTATATTTATGTTGCTATATACAAACCTATTGTCATTTCATGCACTGAATTTTTCCCCCACACGTGATGGACAGTGTATTAATCTTTTTTGGGGGGGCTGTACCTGCAAAAGATCCATTTCACCAAAGCACTTTTTTCCTGACTATTGTTGCAGAATTTCCCATTTTGACAGCCATACTTTTTTAGTTGTTATATTTACTTGTATTTTATTTTATTAAACGAGTTTTACATTTTGCACGGAAAGGAAAACACATAAAAACATAGTGTCATTATTAATGTGAATTTTAAACAAAAATAAACGATTCAGTGGTTCAGAAAATGAATGGATGAGTGGACAGAATATAAATTTAAAACAATTAAAAACTAAAAACCAACTACAGAGGAATCACACTCTTCAGCCTTACAAGGTCTATTCAGGGGTGCTGGAGAGGAGGGTCTGTCGGGAGGTCGAATCGCAGATTCAAGAGGAGCAATGTGGTATTTGTCCTGGCTGTGGAACAGCTCTACACCCTCAGCAGAGTCATGGAAGGTGCATGGGAGTTCGCCAACCAGTCTAAATGTGCTTTGTGGACTTGGAGAAGGCCCTCGACTGTGTCCTTTGGAGAGTTCTGTGGGGGGCTGCTTTGGGAGTACGGGGTGCCAAACCCACTGATAAGTGCGGTTCGGTCCCTGTATTACCAAAGTCAGAGTTTGGTCTGCAAGTCGGATTTGTTTCCAGTGGGTGTTAGACTCCGCAAAGGCTGCCCTTTGTCGCCGTTTCTGTTCATAACTTTTATGGACAGTATTTCTAGGCGTAGCTGAGGTGTAGGTCTGGTTTAGTGACCTCAGTGTAAAGCGGAACGTGTGCATGTGTGCGCGGTGTGCACATTTTATTCTGTAAACCTGCTTTGTGAATCACGCTGTGATCGCGTCTGATACAATCATACATTTATACATTTTTAAGTATCTACGGAAAGTGACTGCCAATGGTTTTTTTCTGCAAAGATGTAAAAAACAAAACGATTCTGCCGTTTGATGATGACGTAGCTTATAGGCAGCATTAAATTGACGCAACTTCCTTTTGCACTTCCTTTCTAGCGTAGCGAGTCAAGAGGACAGCTGCAAAAATGAGGTAGAGCCGATCTAAATAAAGTAATCTGGTTAAAAGAAAGTTATATGGTATTTGAGCCGGGTTTTTCCCCCAACATTCGTAGTGCTTGATAGGATTAGTCATTTCATGTAAATTTTCCTTTTCGGCTGCCCTACAGCCAATAGTCCGTTATTGTTGCAAGGCACGTTGTTACGTTTCAGGACATAATCTCCGTGCATCCATGATTATCCGATACATTTAGTCTTGCTTTTTTGCGTGTAATTTATGGAATAATTGTTAAGCATCACTATTCTTTCTGTATTAGTGGATTATTGTGTGAAAATGGATCAAATCTAGGATGTGCTATCGTATGTCTTATGAAGTTAACAGTGACAGCGGTTATTAAAATTCGACCACTGTAAACAGTGAACAATACTATATACGGTTCTTTAATCAAGAACGAGACTATTTCTGATAGATTTTTAAAATTGTTTTCTCAGAAGTAAACGTTTAACATTTGGAAAAGCTGCCATTTTGTTTTGGCAGTGCTTAGTGTGTGCTGTACCCGGCAACTCACCCGCAAGCGTTTTTATGCCTTAAACTGCTTAGCTCGGTCAAACGCCGTGGAGATATTGGATATGATTTAAAGGCTGCCTTTAAACATTTTAGTCAGTTTCCAGAAAAACTGGCTTTCGATTCCAGCTGTGGCCACTAGGGCGACGTGTTTTTTTTTTTTTTTGTCTTAAGCTTCACCAAGGACCCCAGGAAGAGTAGCGCTGGCATTGCCATAGCTAATGGGGATCTAAATAAAACAAACAAACCACAAGTTACTTTAAAATTGTTTAACTGCGTAGTTAAATTTTTGATTACTCAAAATACAAACAAAACACAACTCGTTTACAACTCCGGACTGGCTGCAAGATTTGTTTACCTAAAAAAAAAACAAATGAAGATGAATTCCTCCCAAAGATTCACAGACAAACTCATTATAGCTCATGAAATTCTCATCCCAGTTCGTACATACATCAGAGGGTGACAAGTAAGATGGACTCTAATAAAAATTCACGACTAAAGAAGAAATTGCATTCATGAAATTGTGTGGTCACTCAACAGCTTTATGCATGCATATTGCCAATCAGGGTGCTTTGGCACCCTAGTGTGCCCCGAGTATCATTGCAATGGGACATTGATTTTCACAAAATTTGTCAGCTGTTAATTCAATATTTTTTTGTTGTCCTTCTATTTGCCAGGAATGTATAGTGACCATCAGAACAAATAAATGCTCTGGCAGAAGGTACAATAAACCTTGAATATCCAATGCAATTTGTCCTAATTTGTGTTGCAGTAAGATTTCCAGAGACACTTTGCAGGAAGCTGTGAAGGAAGTTCTAGCGAACTCCAGAGCTAAGAAGAGGAAGTAAGTTTTCATACCAGCACATGGCTTTTCCCGTGACTATTTTACAGTAAGATGCTAATAAGTGTGTGTTGCTGTATTAGGTTTGTGGAGACTGTGGAGCTGCAGATCAGCCTGAAAAATTATGATCCCCATAAGGACAAGCGTTTCTCCGGCACTGTCAGGTTGGACCATTTTCTGTCTCACCCAACCTTTTCCCTGATTTTGTCTGGCCCTGTCAGAATGTTGAGTAAAGCTGTAGTGTATTGATTTTTTTTTTTTAAGCTAAAGTATGGTCAGACAGGCCAGACCAGGCATGGAGAAGTACTTTGGGTCGTCTGCTTGAGGTGACAGGCTTCTTGGCAGACGGACCCTTACCCTGGGTCTTAAAAGATGAGGGAAGGCTTTGAGGGGCTGAGCTTTTTTTTTTTAAGCTCTGACCCTTTGAGCCGACCAATATTCGCTATATTAATGAAGACTCCTGGCCTTCTGGCGGTATGGTAAGACTTTCAATATAGAAACTGATGTGTTGTACATGAACTCAATTCTTGCTCTCTACATTGTCTGTAGGTCTTGAATTATTTCCAGAAATAGTTTCATATCAAGTGACTTATTTTGCTAGTGCCATGCTTAATGAACTGTTCTGTTATACACGAGCTAGATTCTTGTCTACTCTTGCGCTGTAGGTTGTCTATAGGTCTTAAATTATTTCCAGAAATGGTTCCATATTAAGTGATCAATACGAAAGTGTATTAAGTGAAGTGTATTTTGCCAGTCCCTTGCTTATTGATCATTTTGAAGAAGAAAGTGTTTTTGTTTCTTATTAAATAATGTTTGACACATAAATGAGTCTAGAGAGAGAATGTTTGGTTCCACTTGTGAACTTGTAACTCTTATTGTGTAGGTTGAAGACTCCCCCCAGGCCCAAGTTCTCTGTCTGCCTCTTGGGAGACCAGCAGCATTGTGATGAGGCCAAAGCTGCTAACCTGCCACACATGGATGTCGAGGCGCTCAAAAAGCTCAACAAGAATAAGAAGCTGGTCAAAAAGCTTGGTGAGCAGAAATTTCCATTTTGCCTTTCCTGGATGTTTTAAGTTGGCTTGGGGTCTTGACTACTTGCGTGTCTTCCAGCCAAGAAGTATGATGCGTTCCTGGCTTCAGAGTCTCTGATCAAGCAGATACCCCGTATCCTGGGCCCGGGGCTCAATAAGGCTGGAAAGTTCCCCTCGTTGCTCACCCATAATGAGAACTTGAACAGCAAAGTGGATGAGGTCAAATCAACAATAAAATTTCAGATGAAGAAGGTAAGATGAGCTGCCAGTGTCTTCTGCAAAAGCTTCACGCAATGCTTCATTGCTAATTTGTGCCCCTCAGGTGCTCTGCCTGGCTGTGGCTGTTGGACACGTGAAAATGAAGGAGGCTGCGCTGGTGTACAACATACACTTGGCTGTCAACTTCTTGGTGTCCCTCCTTAAGAAGAACTGGCAAAATGTGCGTGCCCTGTATATCAAGAGCACCATGGGAAAGCCACAGCGCCTCTACTAAATGATAAGATTCCACAAATAATAAAAATGTGGATTTTCCAAGAATGTTTTTGTGCCATGCTCATTTTATTTACTGTAGTAGAACTGACGACAGACACAGCTCCATGATTTCTTTCTGTCCTGTGGCTAAAGGGGAGCTGAAAAACAATTCATAAATGTTTTAGAATATCAAACAAAATGTCAGAGGCTTAACTGTGGCTAAACACAGGCTTGGGATCCCTGGTCCTACTGCAGCCATATCCTGCCTAGTTTCCATGTCTCCCTGCCGCAACACTCCCAATTCTAATGTTAATCAGTTGTGTTGGAGTAGGGAAACTGAAAATAATACTGGAACAGGGTTCCCTACTCGGAACAACCTTCTGCTTGACAGTGCCTAGAGTCTAGGCAAACATGGCAAGCAGGAGGCTCAAAGCTACTTGTCCTGTTATACCTTGACTGTGGATCTCATAATGGGATTATCTATTCTCAGTCCGCCACACAGAGTCCAAATGCAATACAGAGTAATCGGTCACCATGAAATAGGTGAGAGGTAGCGCTAAGGAATTGTATTCTCCTAAATCAGAAAATGGAGCTGTAGAGCAGTCATGCACCCTCAGGTGAGTTGAATCGAGCAAAGGATCTAAAGAAATTTCACACATGCAGCAGCTTGGTTGTCTTTTAGCTGGATGCGGAGGCAAACGGCTGTCAGGCGTCATTTCATGACAATGACGACAGTGATTCAGGTTAGTTCCTTACAAGAATACACAGACATCTGAAACCCTTAAAAATGCTCGGTTACAAATTGTACTGATCCCGGAAATTGGGTCAATTTGACCATGAGCACTATACATATGTATATGTGTATGTATAGATCTCTTTGATGGGAATAAGAAAAACTGACTTAAAACTTTGCAAATGTCTGTTACCTTTAGCAACTTTTAGCAAGTCGAATGAAACAACACTTTGGCTAAGAGTAGCAAGCCCACAGCAGTCAATGAGATATAGGCTTTTGCATGATGAAAAAGAAAAAGCGAGTAGTGAATCATATTTTTTTGTTGTTTACCTCAAATGTTACCAACAAAAGTGTGTCACAATAAATGCACATCTTACAATTAAGTTTTCTGAACGACAGAAAGCAGTCAGGAGGAGCCACCACCAACTAACTGGAATGAACTGTCCATCATAGATCGAGTGGGCCTCAACAGGTCTCAGCCTGGCATCCACAAAATATTAATTTTACACTGTATATTAAATATGTGTGTTCATTGAACTTCTGTTTTCTTGACAGTGTTGAGATGTCAGAGACCGATTTGGAAGTAAGTCCATTTATTTCTATAGCTTTAGAAATTGTAATAACAGGTGAGTTACTAAAACTTCAACATCAGGCCCTAATTTTATGGTTTTTACTTAACACGAGTTGCCGTATACTTTGTCTAAAAAAAACACGGTTATTAATTCAGTTTCTTTTTATCTTCATCTGCACAGAAGCAGTTCACTCAGATTGCCTTGGCCTTCCGATGTGACCAATACACCTTGAAGCAGAGGCTCCAGGCAGAAGAGCATGCTCGCAACCTGGCCGAGGAGAATGTCCTACTGGAGCTTTCCAGAGGCAGAGAGACGCTGGAGGTATACAGTGCAGTAATACAGTAATACCAGTGACACAATGTGAAGGAAATGCAAGCAGGTGTGGGTTGTACAGTGGAGTACCATAAAGTGTGTGTTTATGGTGTTTTATAGGCACTAAAAGGTCTGTGTCTGGACAGTAAACGTAGTAAAATCGTGCAGAAGTTGGAGTTGTCGTTCGACATCCTCACTGGCACCGTTGAACGCATCTCCAACACGGCCGAGGTGCTTGGAGCAGTACACCAGGTAAACGGATGGAATTGAACACTATGGCCTCAACGTTTCATGATCATTTGGGCAATTGGCCATGAAAAGGAAATACTACCAAGCAGAGATGGGGCAGCAATGTCACAAACCGACAGCCATTGTGTGGATGAAGGATGGAGGACCAGATTACTCCTCTGTTTGTCTTTCACAGTGACTTTTCCTTCCTTGATCTGCTCAGAACACTGTCAGCAGTCATAGATGTAATGTTAAGAGTGTAAAACCTGAACCAGTGAGTGTATTACGTTTTCTGGCTGCTGTGTCTAACAGGAGGCTCGTGTGAGTCGCGCAGTGGAGCTCATGGTGGCTCATGTGGAGAACGTCAAGAGGCGACTGGAGCGACATGAGACGGAGCTGGAGGACGCCAAGAAAATGATCCAGCAGCAGAATTTCCGCAGGAGCATCGACGAGCCTGGAGGTCCTCTTAATATATCATAATTTCCTTAAAGTTTTGTTTGGTTGTGTGATTTAACCAGATTTGTTTCACCACTATAGATGTGGACGAAAGTGACAACTGGAAGAAAAGCTTTCTGCAGGTAACGGGTCTTGTTTTTAGTGGTAAGATGGCTGCCGCTGCTTGCATTCACTCCTATGCTCTTGGCTAGAATGGCAGTCGTCGCAGAATCAGTGTGTCACTGATTCCAAGTGACATCGAGGTGAGGCTTCTCTAGTGACCCGTCCATCCCACTGATCTCAACATGTATATGATTAGACAACTTGGTGACGAACCAACAATAATCAACAAATTGTAAAAATACTCCAAAGTATTTTTCCTGTATATGTGCTTCAACCTGACCTAGACTTCCATAGAACTGCTTCAAAGTGTGCTTCAAGGCAACCGCTTCTTTCCCTAAACAAACCACCTGGTTTGCGGTCCAATTAGGTCCCAATAATGTCAATTTTGTAGCTGTTTGTTTCACTACATGTCATCACACGAGCATGTCCGCAGACCTTCTAGAAAAGTTTTATTTAGAAAGGTTTACGTACCTCTCTGAATAATTTAGGCAAAACATTTTGACTGGTGTTCCTTTTCAAATGTGGTGGTTCTGGGCAAACAAACAGAAAACAATTCAAACTCAATACTAAAATTGCTAAAAAAACACTGTACCCAACTTTGAATATCTCCATCCCACATGATGGTCATTGTTGCACCCAAGCCATTTCTCCCCATAATTTTCCGATCAAAATTAGTACATTGCACATATTCCTCAACCTTCAACAGTAACAATTTTTTTCATTTGTAAAGATTTAATAATGAGCCTTATACGTGTGTGTATGTGTGCATGTGTGAATCAAAACTTACAAAATAAATTATAAAAATTATTGTAGCCTTGCTTTTTGCCATCTAATTATTATGCATTAACCAACGTCTTAATAAAATAAATCATTGTGTCTCTGTGCGTAGGCTGTAAGGTTCATTCATGGGCCACATTTTATATGAGGTCTTATCAGAAACGATTTGTTTGCATGTCAGCCTCTCAAGAAGGCAAAGCGAGATTCCAAGAAGCGCCGCATTCATAGGGAAGCTGACCCGGGCAGTAAGCTGTTCCCTGCTTGCCCGTCTCCCTGCTTGAGCTCGGCATCCAGCTGCAGCGGCATCAACAAGGACGACAACAACTTGGTGGATGACAGGTGCTCCACCCCTCCTTTCCTCTTCTTCCTCGTCTCCATTTCTTATTTAGTCTTTGTTCTTCTTCCATTATCTTTTCTACATCTTCAAGCCCACTTGATCCAGATGAAGTATCTGGCCATGTGCCTCAGTCAGAGCCACCTCCCCATCCGTCTCCCATCCCAGAAGGTCTTGTCCCATGTAAAGGTGGAAAGGTGCCACACAAAAGGTTGTTTATTCTACACAATAGAAATTGACTGCAAAATTATGACCATTTGCAATCTATAAATATTCTGCCTTGATTAAGATGGTTTATTTAATCCTCCTGTTCTGTTATTGGATGAAAATGTTTATTGATGACTAGTATTTATAATCTCGTTACAATTTCTGTTGGCTTTGACAAAGGGAACTTTAACTTATTGCAGGCTTTCTTTATGTTAGAGTCGAAGCTGAGATTCGTGTCAATGTGTATTTATAATGTGTAAAACCTGTAGCTGCTCATCAGAGACAAAAATGCCTGGATTTATGATTGAGTTGTCACATTTAGAGGAAAAAAAGCAGACAGTTTTGATGAGTTATATATAAACAGCATTGAGTCAACAAAGATTGCACATCTCCATTGTCGTACGTCTTCCCATGTCCATGGTCTAATTTCGCAGCCAGCTAAGTCTTTGGTGTACAAATGTTTGTTTTTATACTAAACTGATGAATGTGCTTCCAACAATGGTCTTTCAGTTGCATGCTGGACACAACGAGGCAAAGGCACAAGAGCAAATCTTCAATGGCAAAGAAAAAGACTGCCGACAAGGAGAAGAAAAGGTCAAACGTCTGCCAAAGGATTTTTGTGTAAGACTCAATTTTTGTTGAATCGTAAATCCTAACAAAAGATTTTACTCAATGATGATGTCGTCTTCAGAGAGGGCTCGCCGTCCAGGCAGCGCCCACTGGCTCGCCATCGCTCCCTGATGTTCTACGTCTTTGTGCTTCTTTCCTTCATCACTTGGATTTTTTTCTTTGTGTAAAAATGCTAAAAGTAACATAGTATGGGAAATATACTTTGAAATGCCCATATATATTGGAAAAAGTCTTATATTGGTAAAATGGTGCCTGCCCGACATTACAATCTGTGTGAAATTAAACAGCAAAAAAGTCAATCTTTTGTTAGCTGCCTATTGCTAAAATTGTGTCTGTGAGTGGGCAGTGGCTGAATTGTGTAAATTTACGTGTTTTGCCTTAAGAAGGTCACAGCCTTATCTTCAAGGAACTACTACATGGTAACGGTATTCAATTTTGCAAACAATTCAAAACTTAAGTATTTTCTTATTAACACGTTGCTTTGTAGTTTCTTTAAAGGTAATCAAAGGTGTAAAAAGTCCACAGAGTGAAGTTGTAAATTTTTTACTTTAAATATAGAAAAAAAAAATACAATCACCTGGTTAGTAAGAACATTCTGCAAGAACAACAAGCATCAAAGCACCATTAAAGGCATCAGTGAGGAAAAATTCATCTTTCAATTCAACGTACTCTATGTTAAATTTTAACAATGTTACACACAACCGGTAGGTTGACATCGAACCTTTAGTAGTCTAAGTTAAGAGCAACGACCTTCAAATAGTTTATAAATAGACACATTGTATTAGGAATGCTTGGTGAACTTTTTTGTGCAAAATGTACGAGTTCTGCATTAAACATTGTGAGCTCCAAACTGGAGAAGAATCTACTAAAAAGCATTTGAAAATAAATAGCTTACTTTAAATTATAAAGGAGGGAGAGGTATGCTCATCTGGGAGTGCACGTTTGCTGAATGCAGGATAATCTCAAAGGTCCAAATACTTAATAAATACAGACTTAAATATGAACGATAGAAAGGGGCAGGATAGATCAAACTAAGACTAAAATTCTACACCTGGCTCACAATTTCATGGTCCTCTGCCACAAACCACTGGACTGGGGTCCCATCTGCAGATCTTTGGAGAACCAAATTACCTGAACCCTGGGAGAAAAGACAAAAGGATAGAAACACAATCAGTGTAAGTGTACAGCAGAGACATCAGTATGCAGTGTGTAATGACATCAATGCGGAGAAAGATGGCGACGAGGGGGCATTTATTATCTAACTGCAGAGGGTAGCAGCTAGGGCACAACAGAATTGGCACCCATGCACACACACACGCACAGAGTACATACGCACTCCAGTTGAAATGCAATATTTTTTTGAAAAAAATATACCAGGATGAATCACTTCATTAAACATTTAAAACAATTCAAAAATTAACTGAGACAATATGGTTGCACAAGTGTGCACATCCTCTTAAAAGGAAATGAGGTCGTGATCAATATGATGCATTAACATTCAAACTCATAATTTGTGAAAAGGGAGTTCATTTCATGAAGTTCCCATTTAGTTTCGACACATTTATATTACTGGTCAGCCCACATGCGTGTGTAAATTATGACAAATCAAAAGTGCTGAAAATATCTATTAGTGGTGGCAAAACAGTAAAAATCCAGCCACACTTTGAGTACAAGCTCCTGTGGCAAGGCTATTAGTTTCTGGGCCAGGATTTGCCACGTCTGGCTTTCTTTGATAATGTAATATAGTATGCATCATATTATCATTATAGACTAGTGTATCATGACAAATTTGATTCTTTTTTGAAGACGACGGGTAAAAAAAATAGATGTCTTATAGTTATTATTTATTTGTTCATTTAATTTTTAAATCTATTTAAAAAATCCCAGATAAAAAACAGTTTCATTCTTAAACGAGCTCACTATTGCACTTGTGCATGGTTAGGGTTAGGGTTACATTTACCAAGTGGAGGTCTCAGTCAGCTGGATGACAATGTACCAACCTGATCAAACGGAGGCATGTGCAGTAAAGTGGGGCTCTTCATTCCAAGGGGACTTTGCAGCTCCTCACAGCCCAGCACTGAGCTGTGGCTCTGACTGCGCTGGTGCCACGACTTGAGCTCCTCTGACACCGCGTCCCTGGGCATGATGCGGAGGCCGTAGCTGGCGTACTCTTTCAGCGAAGGCGTCCGCACAACCCTTGTGTAAGGGGGTGGGAGCTTGGGCACCTTCCTGGTAGAAGCTGTGCCCTCCTGCCAAGGTCTTAGCTGAGGGCTGCATTGGGTCAAGAGTGGGGAGGACACCAAGCGCTTGTCCGAGTTCTGAGGGGAGAGGGGCTGCCTGTTCCCGCAACCAGGCAGCTCCTTCTTGAAGTGGAAGGCATACGGTGGAGGGCAGAGCTTGGGGATCTCCGTGGGCGCGTCCTGGCCTACCACGTAAGAGGAGGCAGAGTGCTCAGAGCTGCTGTCCTCCGAGCTAGACTGGTATGGCCGCAGGGGGGAGGACTCTGGGGAAAGCACCAGGACGTCTGTGGCACAGCGTTGCTGCGGCAGGCGGGATCTCACTCTGAGGGACTCCGAGCTGAGGCACTCTTTGTCAGCACACGGCTTACTCTTTGGAAATCTGGGGAGACACCATGAACACTTGTAAAGGGCATACATGGGTGTGTCAGTAAATTTTACCGATTCATTTGTCAGCGGCCTGGACACACGTCCGTCACGGCTTATAAACGAGCTTATAAAGTTTTCTTGTTTATCCTCTGTTTTTGTGCAGTGCATGTTTTGTGGAGTGTACCTGAAGGACTGAGAGTATTGTCGGCGCACATGCAGCTCTGGTGTGGAGGGGGCGCTGGCGGAGTGGTTGTGCCGCAGCGCAGAGTTCTTAATGAACTGTGAGAGAGGAATTCTGCTGGCGTCGGCCGAAACTTGCGCTCCTGCTGTACTGCTGGGTGCAGATGACAAAAGAGGATTTTAAAAATATGGAATCAGGAAGGTCACAGAAGCTCGATTCCTACACAGGCTGAAATTCAAAAGTCCCACCTGGAGTTGCTGCCGTCAGCAGGCAGAGGTTTTGCAGCCTTGTGATAAGGCTGGTCCAGACTGGACTCCTTCCACGGAGAATTCTGGATGGGAGAGGGCTCGTACTCCACAATGGGGGTCTGCAGGTTAGGTACCGGAGCAGAGACAGGGCCAAGGGAGTCCAGATCTGTGCATGGATACTAGTCAGCATATGGTGCCAGTTGCATTCAGTAAAGAGTCATGTACCGTCATCACCTGTGACATCCTATCAGGCTAAACCTCAGCATACCTCAATAAACCTCACTTCAGCCAGCATCAAAGGATTAACGTTTTTTTTTTTTACCCTTTTCTTTGGACTTTTGTATGTGTCTTGTGCTGCTACGACTTTTACTTTGAAGGGATTCACCTTCCTGTTTTTGTGCCATTTCTCCAGTTTTAATACGTTGCTCAATCGCTATAGAAATTTTTTTTTTTGAACAAACGACTTTGCTTTGGATATTCTGTGACTTGTGTGGTGTATTTGAGTTCTAAATTCTGTCACTAAGAATGAAACCATCCTCTGCTACCACCCCTCCGTGAGTCGTCACCTTATCGTGGTGGAGGGGTTTGCGTGCCCCTATGATCCTAGGAGCCATGTTGTCGGGGGGGTTCATGCCCCTGGTAGGGTCACCCATGGCAAACGGGTCCTAGGTGAGGGGCCAGACAAAGCACGGCTCACAGAAGCCCCTTATGATGATTAAAATTAATGGACTTCGTTTTCCCTCGCCCGGACGCGGGTCACCAGGGCCTCCCTCTGGAGCCAGGCCTGTAGGCGGGGCTCGAAGGCGAGCGTCTGGTGGCCGGGCCTTCGCCCATGGGGCCCGGCCGGGCACAGCCCGAAAAGGAAACGTGGGTCCCCCTTCCCATGGGCTCACCACCTGTGGGAGGGGCCAAAGGGGTCGGGTGCAATGTGAGCTGGGCGGCGGCCAAAGGCAAGGGACCTTGGCGGTCTGATCCCCGGCTGCAGAAGCTAGCTCTTGGGACATGGAATGTCACCTCTCTGGATGGAAAGGAGCCCGAGCTGGTGTGCGAGGCAGAAAAATTCCGACTAGATATAGTTGGACTAGCCTCCACGCACAGTTTGGGTTCCGGTACAAGCCCTATCGAGAGGGGCTGGACTCTCTTCCACTCTGGAGTTGCCCACGGTGAGAGGCGTCGAGCAGGTGTGGGTATACTTATTGCCCCCCAGCTGGGCGCCTGCACATTGGGGTTCACCCCGGTGAATGAGAGGGTAGCCTCCCTCCGCCTTCGGGTGGGGGGACGGGTCCTGACTGTTGTTTGTGTCTATGCACCAAACGGCAGCTCAGAGTACCCACCCTTCTTGGAGTCCCTGGAGGGAGTGCTGGAGAGCACTCCTTCGGGGGACTCCATCGTTCTACTGGGTGACTTCAATGCTCATGTGGGCAATGACAGTGAGACCTGGAAGGGCGTGATTGGGAGGAACGGCCCCCCCCGATCTGAACCCGAGCGGTGTTCTATTATTGGACTTCTGTGCTCGACACGGATTTTCAATAATGAACACCATGTTCAAACATAAAGGTGTCCATGTGTGCACTTGGCACCAGGACACCCTAGGCCGCAGTTCGATGATCGACTTTGTAGTCGTGTCATCGGATTTGCGGCCGCATGTTATGGACACTCGGGTGAAGAGAGGGGCAGAGCTGTCAACTGATCACCACCTGGTGGTGGGTTGGCTCCGATGGTGGGGGAAGATGCCGGTCCGACCTGGCAGACCCAAACGCTCTGTGAGGGTCTGCTGGGAACGTCTGGCAGAATCTCCTGTTAGGAAGAGCTTCAACTCCCACCTCCGGCAGAGCTTTTCCCACGTCCCGGGGGAGGCGGGAGACATTGAGTCTGAGTGGACCATGTTCCGCGCCTCCATTGTTGAGGCGGCCGACCGAAGCTGTAGCCGTAAGGTCGTTGGTGCCTGTCGTGGCGGCAATCCCCGAACCCGCTGGTGGACACCGGCGGTATAGGAAGCCGTCAAGCTGAAGGAGGAGTCCTATCGGGCCGTTTTGGCCTGCGGGACTCCGGAGGCAGCTGACAAGTACCGGATGGCCAAGGTGGTGGTTGCTGAGGCAAAAACCCGGGCGTGGGAGGAGTTTGGTGAGGCCATGGAGAATGACTTCCGGACGGCTTCGAGAAAATTCTGGTCCACCATCCGGCGTCTCAGGAGGGGGAAGCAGTGCAACGTCAACACTGTTTACAGTGGGGATGGCGTGCTGCTGACCTCGACTCGGGACGTCGTGAGTCGGTGGGGAGAATACTTCGAAGACCTCCTCAATTCCACCTACACGCCTTCCATTGAGGAAGCAGGGCCTGGAGACTCTGAGGCGGATTCTCCAATCTCTGGGGTCGAAGTCACTGAGGTAGTTAAAAAACTCCTCGGTGGCAAGGCCCCGGGGGTGGATGAGATCCGCCCAGAGTTCTTAAAGGCTCTGGATGTTGTGGGGCTGTCATGGCTGACACGCCTCTACAACGTTGCGTGGACATCGGGGACAGTGCCTCTGGATTGGCAGACTGGGGTGGTGGTTCCCCTCTTTAAGAAGGGGGACCGGAGGGTGTGTTCCAATTACAGGGGAATCACACTCCTCAGCCTCCCTGGTAAGGTCTATTCAGGGGTGCTGGAGAGGAGGGTCCGTCGGGAGGTCGAACCTCGGATTCAGGAGGAGCAGTGTGGCTTTCGTCCTGGCCGTGGAACAGTGGACCAGCTCTACACCCTCGGCAGGATCCTCGAGGGTGCATGGGAGTTCGCCCAACCAGTCCACATGTGTTTTGTGGACTTTGAGAAGGCGTTCGACCGTGTCCCTCGGGAGGTTCTGTGAAGGGTGCTTCGGGAGTACGGGGTGCCGAGCCAACTGATAAGGGCGGTTCGGTCCCTGTATCACCGATGCCAGAGTCTGGTCCGCATTTCCGGCAGTAAGTCGGATTCGTTCCCAGTGAGGGTTGGACTCCGCCAAGGCTGCCCTTTGTCACCGATTCTGTTCATAATTTTTACGGACAGAATTTCTAGGCGCAGCCGAGGCGTTGAGGGGGTCCGGTTTGGGGACCTCAGCATCGCGTCTCTGCTTTTTGCAGATGACGTGGTGCTGTTGGCTTCTTCAGGCCGTGATCTCCAGCTCTCGCTGGAACGGTTCGCAGCCGAGTGTGAAGCGGTCGGGATGAGGGTCAGCCCCTCCAAATCCGAGTCCATGGTCCTCGATCGGAAAAGGGTGGAATGCCCTCTCCGGATCGGGGATGAGATCCTGCTCCAAGTGGAAGAGTTCAAGTATCTTGGAGTCTTGTTCACGAGTGAGGGGAGGATGGAGCGCGAGATCGACAGGCGGATCAGTACAGCGTCGGCAGTAATGCGGACCCTGTACCGGTCCGTTGTGGTGAAGAGAGAGCTGAGCCAAAAGGCAAAGCTCTCAATTTACCGGTCGATTTACGCTCCTACCCTCACCTATGGTCACGAGCTATGGGTCGTGACCGAAAGAACGAGATCTCGGATACAAGCGGCCGAAATGAGTTTTCTCCGCAGGATGTCCGGGCTCTCCCTTAGAGATAGGGTGATAAGCGCGGTCATCCGGGAGAGACTCGGAGTAGAGTCGCTACTCCTCCACGTTGAGAGGAGCCAGATGAGGTGGCTCGGGCATCTTATCAGGATGCCTCCTGGACGCCTCCCTGTCCCACCGGTAGGAGACCCCGGGGACGACCCAGGACGCGCTGGAGAGACTATGTCTCTCAGCTGGCCTGGGAACGCCTTGGGATCCCCCGGGATGAGCTGGATGAAGTGGTGGGGAGAGGGAAGTCTGGGAGTCCCTCCTAAAGCTGCTGCCCCCGCAACCCGACCCCGGATAAGCGGAAGAAGATGGATGGATGGATGGATGGATGGATGGATGGATGGATGGATGGATGGATGGATGAAGAATGAAATTTGTCTTTGATTACCTTCATCCAGGGCCACCACATCAGACAGTGAGCTGTCATCAGACGTATTCAAATCTGCATACAAAAAAAGTTCAACTTGAAGATAGTGCAGTACCATGTCTGGTCTGAGGGTGGCAGAAGTGTCCCTCACCTTTGCCTTTAGCGGAGGTGTTGCCAATGCATGGGGAGTTGCACTCGCTCCTTATCCTACACTGGAAAACCGCCTCCTGCAGCTCGCGCACCTTCTTCTCCTCGCGCTTGCACTGCTGCACGCGGCTTTTCTTCTGAGGCTTGCTGAGCTTCTCTTCCAGTGAGAGTTTGCGTGCCGCCTCATAGATCTGCCGCTGGAGAGCCAGTTCCGTCTCAAGGCCGTGCAACTCTGAGTCCTATGACCAAGCGAGAGATACACAGGACGGGTGCATCTCAACAAATCTAATCTAAATATTGTATAGAAATTTATTTCAGTTGTTCATCCTTCTAGTTGCTCAGTTGTTGCCTTTTAGATTGATTGCGTAAACATTAGCTAGCGCTTGAGCTGCAAACCATTTTGAAGCTGAGAGCTAGAGAGCTGTTTATAGAGTAGCTGCGTGGTTAGAATACAAAGCACTTCATTGTATGTATGTTCCAAACCTCTTTCTCCAGATAGATTAAACCTTCGTCTAACTTGAAGGATGCCCCGATCCTCCTTCTGACTTGCGGCGGGTTCTCATCGGGCATGAGAGGATAATCTGAGGACAGTGTACCAGTCAGCTCCTGTGGAGGGAAAAACAAGTTTCATTTCTTCTAAAACAGACCCTGAATGTGATCGTTAGTATACACAGGCATTTGGTATGTATAAATTCATTGACAAAACATTTATCATTATTCCCAACAATGACTCTGTGGCACAGTGGTGAGCTGTGAGGAGTTAAATGACCATTTACTAATTACAAATATATATTTGTTTAGCAATTTATATTATCGACATACAAACCAATTAAAACAAGTGAAAGGTCATCCATTAGATTGTCTAAAATACAATAAACCATGTCGTCATTCATAAAACATGTCTTAAGATGTTTGATGTCCACCTGATGGTCCGTAAAGGTGCTTAGCTACTTGAGTGCATCAATACTGATGTTGTGCATGTGAAGACAAAGTGTATGTCTCTCGTATCTAGTCCTCTTAGAAGTCCCACACAGTCCAAGGCCCTCTCACACACATTAGTGAAACGTTCTCACTGCTGCTTTGGTTAAGATAGTTGCAGGCTGCTGAAGAAGGTGAATTACTGTCGAGCAAGAGCTGTCGTAATGAAACATTTCAGTCGTGTACATGATAGAGTTTCAGTCCTGAACGTGAGAGTTACTCCTGAATTAGGTCCCCGTGGGCCTCTCAGAATCACTCCTGCCATCATAGAGACGCTTTCAATCACTCTCATCATCACTGAGGTATTACTCACGGCCTCTCGAATGCACAGCTTTCTCAGCTCCAGCAGGCAGAGCTCCAGACGTCCCTCCAGAGACTGCTGCTTGAGTTGGAGGGCTCTGGTGTGCGTGCTTGATTCCTTGACTGGTGACGTGGGGCTTTCTGGACCTGCTCGGCAAGCAAACGGCATCAAGACCTGTGACACGCGCCAAATTTCATGCAGTAGAAGCTCGAAAGGCAAAGGCGGGGTTCTCACCACAGTGCAATATAATCCCGCTGTCGGAGTCACTGATCTCCTCTTTGCTCTCAATGGCTGTCATCTTGATTTAGGAACTCTGTGACAAAGTATGGTTACAAATATTTCACGTTGAGGAAGCACATTAGTACAACCTTATTATACTTTGTAATAGACATGTTGTAGGCCAACTCATTAGCATACCTTTGGAATGCCTTAGAGGAAAAGACAATACTAAAGGAAAATTGGAAAAAGGACTCCCACCGGCGATAATTTGGGGGTTCCAAGATGTTCTTTTTTCCTCACAACGTGACTTCGTTCCTGCTGGCCTTCTGCTTTACTTGACAAAAGTGAGTGGAGAGTGTCTTTTCACACAACAATCCAGGCAGCCCCCTCTACCGTCTTTCTCCCTCCCACGCTACATCACAAAAGAGGCACACCCCCACAGGGTGACTCGGCACATGTGCGGGTTAATCCCCATGGTGGTGCCATGGCGACGGCACACGGCCGACCGAAGAGCGTGTCGCCATGAGGCGCAGTTGCAGGGGTGTTTCACAAGTTTCAGACCTCAAAAAGGAAAGCAGATGGCTGCAGAAAGGAGCCCCAACTCCCACCCCACCCCTCTCATGCTCTGCACCTGTTCTCCCCGCGCACCCCTCCCTTGGCCTCCTATTCAGCCAGTGTCCACCAAACCCCCTGGGGAGCTTTGAAGTGGAAGAACGTCTTGATGATGGGCTTGTCCACGCCGGATCATGTCACAATGAAGAGTCCAGTGACACCTTCACAAACAGGCGAGCACTAGTCACGATTACGGCCTGCCCACTCTCTTGTTCTTTAGGAGCCCTGCTCCGAACCAACCTCTGACAACAAACAAGACACTGCGGTGATGAGATAACAACAACAGCAAAAAGAGGAAAACAATGACAATTAGAACTGCCAGCAGCAATGAATGGAATGGGCCCTTGCAACCGTGTTTTCGTTCCAGTGACCAAACTTTGATGCCATGCTCCGCCCACATTTAATGAATCTTGCAATTTGGCATCACCCATCTGTCTCGGATACCTGCTTTGGACTGGGGCTCATTTGGATGGGTCCCCTAGCAGTTGTTTTGGTGTTTCAAACGGGATGATGGGGAGGTGCATCAATGTGATTCGGTCAATGTGACACCGACAACAAACGCTAAAATAGGCACACTCGAAGACAACGACCATGTATCCCATCAATTGATACTGAAATTTTCCGATATATACACTTATACACTGACTTGGTGCGTGAATGAAGTACCTTGGCAATAAGTGGAATATGTTCATCTTTGATTAATTGACAAACTGATTAGTACCAAAATGATCATTATGAGATATGAAATAGTTGCTGCATTTCGACTGAAACCACATAAAACTGTAAACTGTGTTCTGACCACTAAAACAAGTGACTCCGCTCGAGGCCGACGTGCAAAATATAACATAGAAGAAAACAAGACTCGTCCCCCAGAAAGAGAGCGTCTTTCTCCTCTATTTTAGGTCAATTCATTTAGTCTTCATCTCACATGCTTGCTAGTGTGCCCTTGAAAAGGCTGATCACAAGGGATGGCATTACAGGAAATAACATGATTAACGGATGTGCTTTGCTCGCCCCTTCCTTGTGATAGTATCATGACAGCAAAACTGGAAGTAAACAGCAGAGATGCAAACAGAGGCATATGCTTCCTCTTCTGTGTTTGGAGATGGCTATCCAGGCCCTTTCCTGTCGGGATCAGGAAGACAGAGCATATGTAGTAGGATATGATTGTGTATTCCATATACGGGCCCGGACCATTCAACATGGCAACTCATGTGCACTGAGAAGCAGCCGCTAGCACAATGAGGCACAGGCAGCCTGATTCAGTAAAACAACAGTACAACAAAAGGCCTTGTGTCCACGCAGCGGCTTCAATATCCTGCTGAGGGTGCGAGATGTGCTGACAACACAGGCGGGAATCCAGCTCGGGAGGAAAAGTAATGTGGGACTTACCCACTTGCACCCCATAACTCTTTCTGTGGTTATGTTTGGAATGAGTGGGTGGACTGACTTATTTGGAGCTGACATGTTGCTACATTTTATAGTATCGTTGAGGCACTCGCCGCTTTTAGAGCCTTCCTGTCAGTACAGACGACATGCATTTCAATGTCTCTTCAACACATGCCTTTAGATGCATACCTATTGAGCACTGACAATTGCTTTCAATGCAACAAGGTAGGGGAAATAAATGTTACAATTTACAGTTAAATTGTTAGTTTTCTGCTATTCAAAAGTGATATTACAATGTGTCGGGAAGCGTTGAAATTGATAAGCGCCTTGTCTTCTGTTGAGGTAAGCGGCATTTTCAAGGTGGAGTGCAAAAATGACTTCACATTGTTATCAAACTTTGAAGGACGGGCAATGAGAAAGCGTCTATTGCCTGGTTTTGTTCCTGCCACCATTCTGTGCCCTTCCTTGGCTGAGTGGGGCAGTGGAAAGTTCTACCCCAAGTTGCCAACAGGTGATCACAGTGCAGCCCAAGTAAATACAATCAGACACGATGTCTTATATAATGTGAAGTCATAGCATCAGCAACTGGCCAATTTATTTACTATCTATATCAGGAATGAAGAAGTGACGGCCCAGTTTTTAAATAAACTTTTTTTTTTTTTACAAACCCCCAAATTCTTCAAAAAAAGGAAAGAAATGAATTGGGGAGACACAAAAATGGAAAAAAAAACCTCAAATATGAACAAATATTTAAAAAAGAATGAAAAATAACAAAAAAAATCGCTAGGATACAGAACCGTTGGTGCTGAACAGTGAATATGTAGGGGAAAACTATAGTTTGTAAAACTACATGTAATATCACCAATCATCACTAGATAGCAGAAATGCTGTAGTTGCGCTTACTTTAGGTCTTACACTAACCCTATGTACTGCAACATAAGTATTAAAATTATGAGTGAGTTGATTTTTGCGAGAAAAAAAAAGTATAAAAAGAGTTCTTACACTTTATGCTGGTTTCTTGTTCAGCAGTTTTATGCTGTCCTTGAATGGTAATTTTATGTGAGAGAACAGTATGCACTGTGAAACATCCCCCCCCCTAAAAGTAGTACTTTTCTTTCCAAAAGGTCATATGAAGCAAAAAGCTCATATGAGATCACAGAAAGAGAATATGCATCGGAATTGTCTCAAGACTGATAATGATGATCGTCACACCCATCCTCACAGCCCACTCGACCGTGACTACATTCACGGAAGGGAGTGTTTATAGGGAGAGATTATAAATGGGGATTCACTGTCTCCCAAATTTCCCCCACCACCCTTTCCCATGAGCCTTGGGAGTTGCAATTGCCTGGAATGCCGCCACCTCTGCATTCGTTACCACTGCGGTCGGCCCTGGAATTACCAAATTGGTCCGGCCTCAGCTCACTGAAGAGAGACAGCGAAGGATGGCTGGAATCAAGCTGAGGCCTGCTGGAAACCAGGAATTAAAATCTGTCACGGAATGCTGATGTGATGGAAGAAAACCAAATGACTTTTCAGTATCCCTAAATCCGAAGTCAAACCGAACATCAATGTGGGGGAGAGAAATGGAGTTTGGTGACAAGTGCTCTGGCAATGAATGCCGAAGCCCAAAGGTTTGCTCACCACTGTACCTTTCTGTGTGTCCGCAGGTGGGAGTGAGCCGAAACAATTTTGAGTTGAATGTGTGTATATTGGTCACGTGGCATTTGTCGGTTGCCAAATATCAGTAATACTGTGTGGCTTCTACTACTAGTAGTTTTTACCTTTTTTTATTTTGCATGTGACCCATGATACTGATGAATAGTGATTCTACATTGCTTCTGAATTTAGCCAGCATTCTTTGGATATGGCCTCATCTTGCATCTTGGGTCATGCGCAGGACTTGTTTACCAGCAGAGAGAATGCAAATGTAATCAGAACCACCTAAACTGAGTGCAGTCCATATGCTGAGTAGACCAAGACTCAAAGAGAAGAGATTCTCCATTGTTCTCCACTGGTAGTGGATTGTGACACCTCATCCCATTGAGACGTCCTTTCCAAAGGACCAACAGGATGCAGATGTGGCTTTTCACCAAGGGTGAAATCCTATGGCAAGTTTGGGGCTGGGGTGGGGGGGTCATGCTGGGACCTGTCGTCGTAAGCATCGCAAGTCTTTCAACATGTGAACTGTGATGTTGATTCTGCACAAGTGTCACAATGGCATTTATCAGGGAAAAGACTATTTACAGTACATCAACTCATTTGGCCCACTCCAAGCGATCACATGAAATGAAAGGTCTTGAACTTTATAAAAGCAGATTTATAAAGTTTTCAACTTGCTTTCCTTAAACCTCCAGATAGTCTGTAATCATAAACAGTCATATTTACAATAGTTTTGTTGCTAACATGGCAAATCTAAGGCTGTGTAAAGAAAACACAACACTATCCAAAAGTCTCCGTTCAAGATACACTTCATTATAGTCATCAATTGATGTGTCTTCGATAGAAATGAAACCTAATTTGAAGAGATGTATCACATATAAGGCTGACTGTCACTATACAATATTTTCAGAATCGATAATTCTATCACTGCGAATGGCTGGGAACCAGTTCAGGGTGTTCCTCACCTACTGCTGGATGACTACTGGAATAAGCTCCAGTACGCCCGCGGTATGGAAAATGGATGGATTATTCTATCAATCAATTGAATAATCTGATACAATTTGATTTTCAATTAAACTGTATTACTAAACATTTTTATTCAAACATTTCACTGCTTACTAACCAAATATTGTTGTTTGTTTGATATTATTGAGTGATACATGGATGGATGGATGGATGGAGAGAGCGAGAGAGAGAGAGAGAGAGCGAAAGAGAGAGCGAAAGAGAGAGCGAGAGAGACAGAGAGAGAGACAGAGAGAGCGAGAGCGAGAGAGAGAGAGAGAGAGAGAGACTAAATGGTTACTCGATTGTTAAAACTGTTGTTGATAAACAGTTGTTCGATAATAATTCGCTGCCGATTAAGTATGACACCTCATATCACACACAATCCTTTAACAATTGAGCCCACTTGTGTCAAGAATGGATCTTAAATGATATTATTTCTTCAATTTAACTCACTGTATGTTTTTATTAAATTGGATGGTATGTATTCAAAGAACCATTGAAATATTGAATTATGTTTGGTAGGAGTGCATTTGTGCAACAAAGTTACTTCTGTAAATCGATTTGCATATCCAGGGTTGGAACTAATGCACATTCAAAATTAAGTAGGAAAAAAAAAACTTGTCTAGAAATACTGCACCATACATTCATTAATTTCATTAGGCTACTTGTACGAATACTGATGTTCAGAATAAATGTTTACTTACAGTTTGCGTTCGTCTTCAGGCACTCATTGCTAGTACGCCAGCTGCGAGACTTTCTCCTAAGGGCCGGCGGTCAAATGTGAGAGAAGAGCCGCTTAGGATATCTGTTCCAGTCCACTAAATTTCTCTTTGAAGGGGGTGGAGCTCTTATAGTTTGATCCAACTAACCCATTAAAGTCACGGTTACGATTCTATCCAACCAAATTCGTATATTATGAAATATTGACAGTCTAAAAGCAACGTACTTCCCTTAGTTTTATAGAAGAACGGTGACGTGATTTATTTCATCACGGATGCGCCCACCCCTCTTTGCTCTGTTCCAATGGTACAGTCTAACTTCGGACACGCTTAAGCCTTTCGACTCAGCCAGCACGCGACTTGTTGCGAAGACGCTTTGTTCGCCAGCTTTTTTTCTCCCTATTGAACTTAGTTTACAAAGAAAACATTTATTGCCTCCTATACAATTGTTGAAAGCTCAAAAAAGTCGAACAGTACACTTTAACGCTCATTCATTTGGAGTGATGATAAAGTGTGCCACATTGTTGTCCAGTTGTGTTGAGCCAATTAAAATAATTAAAATTTTAATGTTTCATTTTTTCAAGTATCAATAGACTTTTACTTGTAAGTTTACATTTATAAATGCAGCAATCTACAAATGTTGAGAAATATATTTTATTTCAGCATATTGCCTTAAACCTTTGTGTACCCTGTAATCACTAAAAACATAATTTTAAAATCGTTTTAGGCTATGAGCCATTATTGACATAGTTATTATTAGCTTGTGTAAAAACAGCTTAAATATACTGTACATCTGAAATGGGCCAATTTCACTCAGTGGCTAGGCCTTGTTTCACCAAATGTCTGAAGTGCCTTTACCATACCCTTGGGTAATCCCAGCATGTGTGTCCTGAAAAGCCTCCTCCAGATGGTCCACTTTCTCCTCTGACTCCGTAAAGGAATGAAAAGATCAGCTCATTAAACAAAGAGTCATATCCATGTGAAAGAGAGGTGCAGGTACACGGGGAGAAGAGATACATGCAAATCGATCGCCAAACAATTTGAATGGTGTCCAATAAAACACAAGTGAGCCTCTGTGAGCAATACACTTTATTTTCACTGCTCTCAGGGAACAGCAAATGTTGTGACGTACAGTAAATCTCTCAGTTTGTTACACTGGTGTTTCTTTTGTTTAGACATATTGTCCCAAAACATCCTGAAAATGTCTCATGACAGTTGTAGCCTACTGCTTAGCAGTTGATTCAAGTTAAGGTTAAATAACAACGTAACAGTAAAAAAAAAAAAAAAACATCAAAACCACTCAGCACACACAAAGACAACTGTGAAGAATACCTGAACCTGCTGTATTGAACTTGGTGTGTTTCCTGGCATGAGTGACTTATTGTTCAAAGTTGGACACAAGACACAATTTGAAAACCAGTGAATAATATGCAGTAATTGCGAGGACTTCACTGCAAGAACATCTGTGTGCGTCTCAGGTTGTCCTTCACACGAACAAACTCTGGTACCTTGTTCTCGTTTTCCTTCTGCCTGATCTCCTCCTGCTCGTACTGCAAAAATTAAAAAGTAATGCGGTTTAGTTATTCTCCCACTGTAGAGCGACACACACACATGCACACGCACGCACGCACGCACGCACGCACACACACACACACACACACACACACACACACACACACACACACACACACACACACGACCATTCAAAAGTTTGGGGTCACCCAGACAATTTAGTGTTTTCCATGAAAACTAATATAATCTCACAAGGGTTTTCCCATCATCCATTAGCCTTCCAACGCGATTTGCAAACACAATGGTCCATTAGAACACTTGAGAGATGGTTGCTGAAAATTGGCCTATACAGATATTGCATTAAAAAACAGATGCTTGCAGCTAGAATTGTCATTTACCACATTAACAATGTATAGAGTGTATTCCTGATTAGTTTAATGTTGTCCTCATTGAAAAAAAATAAAAATTTGATTTTGAAAATAAGGACGTTTCTAAGTGACCCCAAACTTTTCAACGGTAGTGAAGGCACACTTCAACTGTGACAGACAGATTGTGGAAAAAAATCCAGAAAAGCAAATTTGGGGATTTGTCAATAATTTATTTGTAAATTGTGGTGGGAAGAAAGTATTTGGTCTATAACTGAGGTTCAATTCAATTCTTTGTACCATTAACCTTTTGGGCAGTAAGAGGTAGGGCATCACAGGGTTTGCACATACTATTTCAATTCGCTCAATGGATCTTTCTGGGGTTGAGGTCTGGAGATTGGCTAGGCACTCCAGGTCCTTGAAATTTCCCTTAATTTCTCAGGTTTCGTATTTGAGATCGTTGTCATTCTAGAGTCGCAGCCAATTTTCACAAAAACAGCCCCTAAGCACAACCTCCATGTTCTACATGGCATTCTTCTTCATGCAAAACACCATGTGCTAACATCTATTTTTGTTTCATTGGCCCATATTACATTCTCCCAATCCTTTTCTGGATCATCCACATGCTCTCTGGCATAGGGCAGGACATGAACTGGTTTAAGCAGGCGGACACGTCTGGCACTGCTGGATTTGATTCTCTGTTGGCGGAGTGTGTTAATGATGGTAACCTTTGTAGCCTTCACACCAAGCCAATATACGCATACACTTCTTTGTCCTAACAAGCAAGCAACTGATTAGATATCAATATGAGTAAGTTCATTAATGTCCATCCATCCATCTTCTCCCGCTTATCCGGGGTCGGGTCGCAGGGGCAGCAGCTTTAGGAGGGACTCCCAGACTTCCCTCTCCCCAGCCACTTCATCCAGCTTATCCCGGGGGATCCCAAGGCGTTCCCAGGCCAGCTGAGAGACATAGTCTCTCCAGCGCGTCCTGGGTCGTCCCCGGGGTCTCCTACCGGTGGGACATGCCCGGAACACCTCCCCAGGGAGGCGTCCAGGAGGCATCCTGATAAGATGCCCAAGCCACCTCATCTGGCTCCTCTCAACGTGGAGGAGTAGCGACTCTACTCCGAGTCTCTCCCGGATGACCGCGCTTCTCACCCTATCTCTAAGCGAGAGCCCGGACATCCTGCGGAGAAAACTCATTTCGGCCGCTTGTATCCGAGATCTCGTTCTTTCGGTCACGACCCATAGCTCGTGACCATAGGTGAGGGTAGGAGCGTAAATCGACCGGTAAATTGAGAGCTTTGCCTTTTGGCTCAGCTCTCTCTTCACCACAACGGACCGGTACAGGGTCCGCATTACTGCCGACGCTGCACCGATCCGCCTGTCGATCTCACGCTCCATCCTCCCCTCACTCGTGAACAAGACTCCAAGATACTTGAACTCCTCCACTTGGGGCAGGATCTCATCCCCGATCCGGAGAGGGCATTCCACCCTTTTCCGATCGAGGACCATGGACTCGGATTTGGAGGGGCTGACCCTCATCCCGACCGCTTCACACTCGGCTGCGAACCGTTCCAGCGAGAGCTGGAGATCACGGCCTGAAGAAGCCAACAGCACCACGTCATCTGCAAAAAGCAGAGACGCGATGCTGAGGTCCCCAAACCGGACCCCCTCAACGCCTCGGCTGCGCCTACAAATTCTGTCCATAAAAATTATGAACAGAATCGGTGACAAAGGGCAGCCTTGGCGGAGTCCAACCCTCACTGGGAACGAATCCGACTTACTGCCGGAAATGCGGACCAGACTCTGGCATCGGTGATACAGGGACCGAACCGCCCTTATCAGTTGGCTCGGCACCCCGTACTCCCGAAGCACCCTTCACAGAACCTCCCGAGGGACACGGTCGAACGCCTTCTCAAAGTCCACAAAACACATGTGGACTGGTTGGGTGAACTCCCATGCACCCTCGAGGATCCTGCCGAGGGTGTAGAGCTGGTCCACTGTTCCACGGCCAGGACGAAAGCCACACTGCTCCTCCTGAATCCGAGGTTCGACCTCCCGACGGACCCTCCTCTCCAGCACCCCTGAATAGACCTTACCAGGGAGGCTGAGGAGTGTGATTCCCCTGTAATTGGAACACACCCTCCGGTCCCCCTTCTTAAAGAGGGGAACCACCACCCCAGTCTGCCAATCCAGAGGCACTGTCCCCGATGTCCACGCAACGTTGTAGAGGCGTGTCAGCCATGACAGCCCCACAACATCCAGAGCCTTTAAGAACTCTGGGCGGATCTCATCCACCCCCGGGGCCTTGCCACCGAGGAGTTTTTTAACTACCTCAGTGACTTCGACCCCAGAGATTGGAGAATCCGCCTCAGAGTCTCCAGGCCCTGCTTCCTCAATGGAAGGCGTGTAGGTGGAATTGAGGAGGTCTTCGAAGTATTCTCCCCACCGACTCACGACGTCCCGAGTCGAGGTCAGCAGCACGCCATCCCCACTGTAAACAGTGTTGACGTTGCACTGCTTCCCCCTCCTGAGACGCCGGATGGTGGACCAGAAAGTCATTCTCCATGGCCTCACCGAACTCTTCCCACGCCCGGGTTTTTGCCTCAGCAACCGCCAAAGCCGCGTTCCGCTTGGCCATCTGGTACCTGTCAGCTGCCTCCGGAGTCCCGCAGGCCAAAACGGCCCGATAGGACTCCTTCTTCAGCTTGACGGCATCCCTTACCGCCGGTGTCCACCAGCGGGTTCGGGGATTGCCGCCACGACAGGCACCAACGACCTTACGGCCACAGCTCCGGTCGGCCGCCTCAACAATGGAGGCGCGGAACATGGTCCACTCAGACTCAATGTCCCCCGCCTCCCCCGGGACGTGGGAAAAGCTCTGCCGGAGGTGGGAGTTGAAGCTCTTCCTGACAGGAGATTCTGCCAGACGTTCCCAGCAGACTCTTACAGAGCGTTTGGGTCTGCCAGGTCGGACCGGCATCTTCCCCCACCATCGGAGCCAACCCACCACCAGGTGGTGATCAGTTGACAGCTCCGCCCCTCTCTTCACCCGAGTGTCCAAAACATGCGGCCGCAAATCCGATGACGTGTCGAGCACAGAAGTCCAACAATAGAACACCGCTTGGGTTCAGATCAGGGGGGCCGTTCCTCCCAATCATGCCCTTCCAGGTCTCACTGTCATTGCCAACGTGAGCATTGAAGTCACCCAGTAGAACGATGGAGTCCCCAGAAGGAGCGCTCTCCAGCACTTCCTCCAGGGACCCCAAGAAGGGTGGGTACTCTGAGCTGCCGTTTGGTGCATAGACACAAACAACAGTCAGGACCCGTCCCCCCACTCGAAGGCGGAGGGAGGCTACCCTCTCGTTCACCGGGGTGAACCCCAATGTGCAGGCGCCCAGCCGGGGGGCAATAAGTATACCCACACCTGCTCGACGCCTCTCACCGTGGGCAACTCCAGAGTGGAAGATAGTCCAGCCCCTCTCGAGAGGGCTTGTACCGGAACCCAAACTGTGCGTGGAGGCTAGTCCGACTATATCTAGTCGGAATCTTTCTGCCTCGCACACCAGCTCGGGCTCCTTTCTAGCCAGAGAGCTGACATTCCATGTCCCAAGAGCCAGCTTCTGGCCGGGGATCAGACCGCCAAGGTCCCTGCCTTTGGCTGCCGCCCAGCTCACATTGCACCCGACCCCTTCGGCCCCCCCCACAGGTGGTGAGCCCATGGGAAGGGGGACCCATGTTTCCATTTCGGGCTATGCCCGGCCGGGCCCCATGGGCGAAGGCCCGGCCACCAGACGCTCGCCTTCGAGCCCCGCCTCCAGGCCTGGCTCCAGAGGGAGGCCCCGGTGACCCGCGTCCGGGCGAGGGAAAACAAAGTCCATTTATGTTTTTCATCATAAGGGGCTTGGGTGAGCCGTGCTTTGTCCGACCCCTCACCTAGGACCCGTTTGCCATGGGTGACCCTACCAGGGGCATGAAGCCCCCGACAACATGGCTCCTAGGATCATAGGGGCACGCAAACCCCTCCACCACGATAAGGTGACGACTCGCGGAGGGGAGTTCATTAATGTTTTAAGTGATTTTCATGGGGGTTTGCTTGCTCACAAGACATTACTATGACCTCTTATTGGGGATATGCGCAACCATGTGGCGCAACGAGGTATAACGTCTAAGTGGCATACATGTTTTCTCAGCCACTGGTTTTATTGTGGTTGTAACAGTTAGTCATTCATTCATTCATTCATTCATTCATTCATTCATTCATTCATTCATTCATTCATTCATTCATTCATTCATTCATTCAGTCATTTATTTATTTATTTGTTCATTTATTTATATTATATTATATTATATTATATTATATTATATTAATAAATCATTAAAATTTGGACACAAAATTTCACCATAAAATACCGACATCATTATCATATCATCATCGTAATGAAACAACTAACAAGATAGCTTGACCAATTCTTTGAGACATACTTACTATATCTCAAGCCATCTTAATAGTGTACATGTCTTAAGACAAAGGAAACATGTCTTGAGATGTCTCAATACATCTCATGTCTTCAAGTCACAAAAATCTGTTTCAGGCACTATTCCATATGCTGCTCCGTCATGTTTTAAGACAGGGGTGGCATCTTCAAACGTTTGTCTTAAGAGGTCTTGATGCACCATGATGTCTTGAGATGTCTCGATTTTGGTTACGAAAGCATGGTAAGACTTCTTGAAACATGTTGATAGCCATCAACATGTTTCAAGAAGTCTTACTGTATGTACACTATATGTACTGTATGTACTGTATGTACGGTGTGTATGACATTAAACAGACTGCAGTCGTAGCATACAGTAGAAGTCATCGTAGAAGTTGCAATGGTCGATTTTTTTTTTAAAAATGGCAAATCATTGAAACAAGACAGCCAAAGAAGCTTTGCAACTCAGTGCCATCCATTTTTTGTTTAGGACACCCTCTTCTGCCTGGGACTCATTTGTCCTCACAATTTTGTGTGGATTGGTGAAACTATAGTTATGAGCATTTTTTTTTTTTACTTTCCAGAGGGCACTTAGTTTCCTTGGGGGGCATTTAATAGAGGGTCTCTAAAGTCCATATTCATTTTGACTGAGACATCACATATTTACCAGGACTTGTCTCCATGCCAACAATACACAGGCAGCCTGTTACTGGGTCACTCAGAGTTCTCTGCTGCTACTTTCACTTTCGCTTTTGGGGCAGTGCGCATATTGTTGACACCTTATGCGAAAATAGCATGTTCGAAGCTCACAAAAAGAAAAGTGAATGGTGAAAAGCGACATTTCAGAGAAGATTGGATTGAAATTTGCGCTTTCACACAGCTGTAGCTGACACAAAGCGCTTTACAGAACATCACTGAAAATAACAACAATACAAGAGAACGAATAACATTAAACATTGACAATAATTCGGTCATCCTTCATTTTCACTCCCTTTGACACACTCGACCCTAAGTGATGCAGAGAGGTTGGACCATCAGAGGCAGTCCAACCCTCCCTCTCACTGGCTACTTTTACATGGACAAAATTGATTCTATCCGATTAGAGTTCAGATTTAAATTGTGATCGGGTGCACTGTTTTCATAGGACACTATTAAAATATTGATCAGCTTACAACTTGCGTGTTCATGATTCACACTTTCGATCGGAACAAATCACAAACCACTTGTGTCCTCCAGAACATACGTTTCTTTTTGCAAGTGTTGATTATTAAGACATGAGGCCAGCTGTACATTCTTCAACATGTGATGAAGCTAGGGAAACGACATCTTACGTGAATAACAGAAAGGCGTATACTGACGTCACAGACATGCGCAGCTAAGGTGGTTTGTTCCGAAATGACACAATAAATGCTGTCATACGCAACAATTGGATTATCATTTGACATAAACCACCCCTCTCATTCAGAATAGAATACTGATCAAAATGGGCTTGAGCCAATCAGAATAATCCGAATGGGGTGTGTACATGAAGCATTTTTATGCCGATCAGGCTTTTAATCGGAATAAATGCGTCTATAGCCACTGTATCACAAATGCTGTTTATATAGCTTAGCATTGAACGCACTGGCTGGCTGAGAAAATACTTTGGCTCAGACTAATATCCCATCTCTGCAACTGAGCGCAGGATATCTTCAGATACAAACCGCAGAAAGTCAGAGTTGGCAACTAATCATCCAACACAAGGTCAGTGAACACGAGGACCCCACACCCACAAAGCTGTGTGCGCAGCCCTCTTCTGTACACCTTATTTATCACCCATTACATCACCCCTAACTGCCCCAATATGCCTTTATTTGTGTTTTCAACATCGGGTTTCACCTTTTCTAACCCGAATATTGGCTCCTGCATGTATATATTGCCAATTGTTTTTGGAAATGTTAGTTTGTCTTACGTCTTCCTCTTCCCCAACCGTAAATAAAAAGTTCGTGCTACACTTGGTTGCCCTACCGCATCCCTTACACGGTCCCTATGGTAAAAATGACATCGTCTATCTGTAAATCTGTCTATATATAAATCTGTATATCTAGCTGTTAAAGGGAGTGAATGTCTTTGTATCTTTTCTGTGAAGCAGTTCTGACCTCTTGTAGCTTCTGCTGTCTCTTGCGGAGCTCCGTCTCCAGGTCCGAGGGCCGCTGCTGAGCCATCTCCTGCTCCCTGTGCAGCTCCAGTCGTCGTTGCTCCAGCACTCGCTTCAGCTCGGGCTTCTCCTCCAGCACAAGGCCGCTGCAGGCAGAGTCACAGCTCAGCACAAACAAATTGGGACAATGACGAGACAAGCTTGGCTTTGCGTGTAGGTACCGCTTGTGACTGAGAAGCAGCTCCCGGTGTAAGTTCTGGTAGCTTGGCGCCTCAACAGAAGAGCCGTTGAGTTTCCGGGGCTGAGTATCGCCACTGCCATCCACTGCACACAGGCTAAGTGATGTGTCTGAGAAAGACATATATGCATATATGGACCACATCCTACACGCTTTAAAATCAAAACACAGTTGACGAGCATGTTGCACATCACCGTACACTGAGTAGCCACACAAAATTCATATTCAATCAATTATCCATTTTTTAACCGATTATCCTCACAGGGGTCGTGGGCGCACTGGAGCCTATACCAGCTGACTTCAGGTTGTACGCGGGATGCATCCTGAATTGTTCGCTAGCCAATCGCAAGGCACATATAGACTAACAACCATTCATTCACACCTACAGGCAATTTGGAGAGGTCTATCGGCCTACCATGCATGTTTTGTTTTTTTAACGTGGGAGGAAATATAATTTTCATCTTATCTCTTTAAGTAAAAATAAAATAGAGATACAAATAAAAATTAGAGGCTGTCACCAAGGTGTTTCTAAACTCTACTAACATCTTGTCCTCACTTGTCATTGTAGTCACATAAACGGACAACTAATTTGAAACATAAACAAGTTTGTCAGTATAACCAGTATTTCAATAAAATTGAAACAACATAAATCTAATTATTCATGAAAAAGAGACAAAAATGGGTGACTTCTTGATAAATGCTATGGAAGCCCCCCCCCCTCATCAATATTGATTATGGATCACTTTATTGAGACCTGCACATTTAACAAACATTTGTCCTGCTGAAACAATTAACTGGCTCAGTCTGAATCTGTTCAACTTAGGTTAATAGATTAGTACGTATGTACACCACTGATGGCATGGAAAGAAGAAAATTAAAATTCGTTTTGGAAAGAGCTCTTAATGTATTTGCTGAGTATTTGATGAGTGCTTTTAGGTTACTGTTTTATTATTATTTGTTAGGTTTTGTGTGTCCCTTTGTACCTTTCTGATGATGTCCATATCCACCTTTCTGTGAAAGAAGAGAAAAAAATATTAGTCGTGTAAAAATGTTAATCTTTCATTGCAAAACAATGGTTGGATGGGCCATGAAAATGACGTGAAAATGCCGATTGGACTGCTTTAACACTCAAAGCAGGAATGATGTAACATCTCTGTTGGACAGTGAGAAACTCAGAGAACGGTCTACACAGTGCAAGTGCAGTCGGGTTCTAAAAACTCATCTCATGGGTTTAGGAATTAGACAAAACACCTGCCTTGCAATGGATACTTCATTGGCGCTCAAATGACCGCGGTCAGGGGGTGCATTGTCAGCTCAGGGTCAGAAGCAAGTGTGGAGTGTGAGTTGGTGTGTGAGCTTAAAACGTTCCGACTACATATATGGTCAGGTTCGCCTCAACGCACGCCTTGGGCTCTAAAACCATTCTTCTTGAGCGGGTTGAGATCTTGACTGTTGTTTGTGCACATGCATCAAAAAGCAGTTAAGGGTGCCCAGCTCCTTTCTGGAGTCCTTAGACGGGGTGCTGAATAGCGCTCCGTTGGGGACTCTCATGGCTGGTCTGTGAACACCTCAAAAGCCCCTGGTTGAAATAGTTGGGGAGAGGAAAGTCTGGGCTACTCTGCTTAGTTTTCTGCTCCCGTGACCTGATCCCAGATGAAATGGATGGATGTTTCAGCATAAAAGGAAATCAACCATTAATGTAATGTTAGTGTTGACATACAACACATTTATAACACTCTACAACGGAGAAATGCATCGTAGCTAGCAAATGACTGGAGCAAGAATCTAATGTAGCACTCTGACATAATAAGGCGACAGATTTAAATACACATCAGGAATAGGAGAAAATACAAATCAAAGTCCCTTTTCCACAAAAAACTGATCCAGACTGACTAAGGGATCTGACAAGCCAATGGACCAAAAATAGGGAGTACAATCTCACTTACCAAAAGCACAAACCAACAAATTGCGACCACTCACTTTGTTTGCATCAGACTCTCCCAACTCTTCCATGGTATAGCGGGTAAAGCGTGTCTCTTTCGGTGCAGTCTTTTTTTTAGTCCATTGTGCAAAACACAAAACAAAACAATTCCACCTCCTCACATCACCTTTGTTGTCTGATTCTTCACAGCGCATTGGCGTATTGTTGTTGACGTGGAACTTAAGTGTCACCTTCCTGCTGTAGTAGACGCTCCAATCTGATTACGCCATTCAAAATGACCTCACCCCATGCGGCATAGGATGCTGGATTAGTTAAATGGCATGGACACAAATGCGGCTTAAATCCAATATAGCACAGCAATATTACTAATCCACTGCTCTGTTGTGCACTTCATTAAGATGGCAAGGGACATGAACAACTATCAGGAATAAACATAAAATGTGTCCGTCCGTCTGTCTGTCCAGCCATCCATCTTGTTTACTGCTTACTAGGGGTGGCAGAGAGCCAAACATTCTCTCAGAAGGCATCAGTGAAAATCAGGCTAAACCCTAGATTGGTCTCCAGCCAATTACAGGTCATCTATGGGGGGCAGACAAGCAGTCGCAATCCCAATCTCACCGTCACTGACAGGAATCTGAACAAGGAAGTCAGGCACTACCAGCACAACGTCAGTGACAAGTTGAAGGCAAATGCATGATCTACTTCATTATCTGCATCGCTTATCTTCACGAGGGTCACGGCGTGCTGGATGGAGCCTATCTCGACCGACTTTGGGTTGTACACCCTGAATTGGTTGCCAGCCAATTGCAGGGCACACATAGACAACCATTCACCCGAAAAGACAATTTAGAGTACCAAATAAACTTACCACACAAGTCTTTAGAATGTCGAAAGAAACTGGAGTACCCCAAAAAAAAAAAAAAAAAAAAAACCACGCAGGCACTGGGATAACATGCAAACTCCACTCATGAGGGCCAGAGCCGGAATCGAACCCCGTAACCCACTTAATGCATTAAATTATGGCAATAATATGGAAAGATTGTGTGTGTGCTTTTTTTGTAACGGTGAAAAATGACAGTAAGAGAGGAGAAATAAACACAAAAAGTCAGTGTGAAGCAACCATTCTAATATTCTAAACAGAAGAATCTCAGATGGTGTCCAGGTACTTTTGTCGAACCTTAGTGTTTTGGTGTCATGCTAGGTAGAGAGTATGGGTGGTAGTCATTTGATGATTAAGCAAATGTTCACCAAATATTAAGCCCCAGTGGCTTAATAGGCGATACATGTGGCCCTGGAACTGATTTTAATTTGAGAGGTTTCTATTTCCCAGATTTGTTCCATTGCCATTCGCTTGATAAGATTCTCATGGCAGAGCTTTCTCTCTGTGGTACAGTAATCCCTTGTTTATCGCGGATAATTGGTTCCAAGACCACCCGCGATAGGTGAATATCCGCAAAGTCGTGTCACCCTCTCATTTTTAACATACCTAATTTTTTGGTGTATCAATAAATGTATATTCAACCATATAAGTGCATATGTTATCATTAGAACATTAACTAATAGTTCAAACATGTAAATACTATATTAATAGTATAAATGACATACAGAAAATAATGTATAAATATAAATGTGATACGTCTGTGTCTGTGTGTAACATATGTAGATGTTGCTAAAGTATACATACTGTAAATATGTTCTTAGAACTCTTTTATTATTATGACAACTTTTTTATAACAAGATACAAGTGTACATACTGTAAATATGTTTTTATAACTTTTTTACTAGTATAACAATTTTTTATAACAAGGTACAATACTGTAAATATGTTTCTAGAACTCTTATTAATATAACAACTTTTTTATAATAAGGTACAAGTGTATGTACTGTAATTGTGTGGGCACTCCCTGCCTTCTGCTGGCGTGCAGGCGAAAACTGCCATAATTCCTTAATTTGGAATTTTTATTTTTTATTTTTTAAAATGTTTTCTTTTTCTGGGAAAAAAATCTGTGATGTACTGAAGCCGTGATAAATGAACTGCAATGTAGCGAGGGATTACTGTATATAATTTACAGCATATTTGATTGTTTCCAGTGAATTCATATTAGTATGATTAACTTCAGTTTGTACTTTATTTGAATGACAATTTATCATGTTAAAATTATACTTAACAACAGTGCATGCACAGTGAATAATAAAGATCTTATGAGAATGACAGTTTGGACGAGAGTGAATTCCAAATACAATCCATCTGAATTGGAAATCCGGTTGTGGTCAAATCAAAGTTACACAATCAACAAGTACCGTATTTGCCGGTGTACAGGTCGACTCGGTGTATAAGTCGACCCCCTAAAATTCGACGGAAATTTACGATTTTATGATATATCCTTTGTATAAGTCGAGCTCAATTGTTGCATTATATTAAACTTCAAAATTCAATATGCGAAATTTATTGACGAAATGTGTTCAAATTCCGGGAGGCCGTGCGCATGCGGCTGTTTATAAGCACCGCGGAGGAGATCGCGGCCGGCGAGCTCGCGCACGCCACCCGGCACCAACGGGAGGCCGGAAATAGCTCCAAGCCGAGCGGATCGGCACTTTATAAGCACCGCGGAGGAGATCGCGGCGCCTCATTGGACTTCCAGCAGCCGGCGAGCTCGCGCACCCGCCCGGCACATCCGGGAGGCCGTGCGCACGAGCCAAGTGGCCGAAAATAGCCCCCGCCGAGCGGATCGGCTGTTTATAAGCACCGCGGAGGTGGTCGCGGCGTCTCATTCGACTTCCAGCGGCCGGCGAGCTCGCGCACCCGCCCGGCACATCCGGGAGGCCGTGCGCACGAGCCAAGTGGCCGAAAATAGCCCCCGCCGAGCGGATCGGCTGTTTATAAGCACCGCGGAGGTGGTGGCGGCGCCTCATTCGACTTCCAGCGGCCGGCGAGCTCGCGCACCCGCCCGGCACATCCGGGAGGCCGTGCGCACGAGCCAAGTGGCCAAAAATAGCCCCCGCCGAGCGGATCGGCTGTTTATAAGCACCGCGGAGGTGGTGGCGGCGCCTCATTCGACTTCCAGCGGCCGGCGAGCTCGCGCACCCGCCCGGCACATCCGGGAGGCCGTGCGCACGAGCCAAGTGGCCGAAAATAGCCCCCGCCGAGCGGATCGGCTGTTTATAAGCACCGCGGAGGTGGTCGCGGCGTCTCATTCGACTTCCAGCGGCCGGCGAGCTCGCGCACCCGCCCGGCACATCCGGGAGGCCGTGCGCACGAGCCAAGTGGCCGAAAATAGCCCCCGCCGAGCGGATCGGCTGTTTATAAGCACCGCGGAGGTGGTGGCGGCGCCTCATTCGACTTCCAGCGGGCCGCGCACTCGCGCACGCCGCCCGGTTCAAATTTTCTAAGTGCAACGCACAATGAGATGCATGAGAAACGGCCTTGGTTACCATCACATTTGAAGCGATGAATACGAAGTTAAATTTTATGACTCGGTGTATAAGTCGAGGTCGATTTTTTTCGGTCGATTTTGGATCGAAAAAGGTCGACCAATACACCGGCAAATACGGTAATCATGCTCCAACACGAGTGTCATATTTGATTTTGTTTTAGTGGAGCCAGAGACAGACGGTGCCCACCTTTGACATTGTGGGAGGTGTTCGCCAATGTGACTTGAAGTCCCTCAACATGATGGTGGCCTCAATGACAACCAGCAATGCAGCAATGTGTGTGCATGTCTGGCCCAGGCACATGTACAGTAAGATGCACAAATCCTCCCAGCCTTGTCCGCTATTATCCAGGATTCCACAGGGTTATTTCCAGTATGTTCGGGGCCCGAGTACCTGCATACAAGACACCTCTAGAACTTTGGACCGTACACATATAGTTAAAAAATTTTCTGACAACGGAAAATTAAGTTTCGACAGGGTTGGTTGTTGAAGTTAGAGACTTCAGCACATATGCTAATACACATGAGCTCCAGGTGCATTTTTTGCTCAATCAAATTAGCTGGAAGTCATTTATTTTCTTCAGGTAATGATGAGTTTTACATCAAATTAAAGTGTCTAGAAACCATAGTTTGCGCTATTTTATGGTACAAACTATAAATATAGCAGGCACGTGCACTCATAGGAGGCAGGTGAGGCAGTGCCTCACCTTGCCACCAGGGGCGGTAAAGGGCTCAACATGGTTTCCTCAGCTGTCACCATAAGTTGTTAAAAAATTAATAATATAATAAAACATAATATAATATCTGTCCTGTGGTCTATGCTTTTAATGCAATTTTGGTGTGTTTCCTATACATTTGGATCATTTTCATAGTCAAAATAGCTGTATTTCTTGTTCAAATAACAACGGGAGACGAGAATCATGGAGGCTGAGGCAGTGACAGGTAGTGCCTCGCAGGGCGTGCGTGTGAGAGTGTGCACCACTCACACACTCTACTGAGTGCGTGCAAACAGCGCGTGCTTGCAGTCAGCGGGAAAATACGGGCCTTGAGGCAGCCAGTACTTTTGCCTCAAAGAAGGGGCGATAGTGAGCCTGCGGCTAATAGTTCATGACACGAGTAAATGCGAGAGTAAATTAAGAAGAAAAAAAAGAAAAGAAAAACAACCAACAACATTCAGTGCTAATGCGTTGCTATTTGGCTTTATTTTCCCTGAAAATGGAGGATATAATCTCGAAGATAAGACATTTTTCAAAACTTGACTTTCAGTCAAAGCAAGAAATCATAAGTAAGGGAAGACAAACGCCAGATTTGCGAGGATTAATTCAAACTACGGGCCTCCCGGGAGGGACTACAACACGTTCGTTTCAAAAGGGTTGGTACTCTAAAAAAGACTTCATTTACAAGTAAAGGTAAGAATACTGCAGTGGTGTGATTAAATGTACAGTGGTGTGTTTGAAATGTTATTAAATTTAATCAAGAATGGGATAACAACCATGTATGCTTGTAAATCTGACTTGTGAGTCAGTGCCTTAGCGTCATACAGTACGTTTGTAAATCTGACTCTGAGTCAGTGCCTCACCAACCCCAACCCTCACCGCACGTCACTGGAATATAGGGTGATTGTTTGATAAGTTTTTCGCTATTCTTGGGGTGACTGAGCCTCTTTATACATATATAAGTGCTGATTCTACTCCTGGACTTAAGTTAAACTAAATAAGCCATACTTAAAGCCATGCTTAAAGGGAAGTCTGTAGTTTAAGATAGGAAACCCAACCGGCCGTATGTATTGTGCTTCACAACAGTATAAGCAGTATTTATATTTCATTCTGGATGAAATGGATAAGCACCCACTCTGTCGCCATTATGCACCAGCAAGTACGTATAGCGGTCGTGTGTCAGTGAATGGGGGCCATCTTGGAAGCTGTCTCGAATGTGCATGCTGTCCTTTATAAAATGCCAGTACAGTATAACTACCAGACTGATATATTTTCTTATTTATTAACATGAGAAGGACTTAACTGGATGATGCGTTTCGCAGACACCAAAGCCTTTTCCGACATGGACAGGGGAGGGCATCCAATTTTTGAAAAAGATAGGCCGGCTTTATGGGTACAAGGCCAGAAAATAGACCAGAAAACTAAACAGAAGCAAATTTATAAGACGAGGAACGCATGAACACCAGTGACCGCTGGAGGGAGCTGATTGGATTACACAAGGGATCAGGCTGACGAAAACAAGTGGAAACAAAACCTAATATCAAGCAATTTCCTTGAGTGGGACTAAATATCAAGGTGAAAGACATAAAAAAGACAACTAAATAAATAGTATAAACTAAATGTAATCTAATCATCACAGATCAACAGATCATGATACACAGATGTTCACAAACCGATGAATCTCATCCCATCCTTGCTTGTACATAACTAAGCCTTTCAAGGATGGAAACAAACAAACAAACAAACAAACAAACAAACAAACAAACAAACAAACAAACAAACAAACAAACAAACAAACAAACAAACAAAGTAAATCATCAATGTTCATCGGTTTGAACATGAAATAGTTTGGCTTTAATTGAATATAGGTTGAAAAAGATTTGCAAATCACTAAATTCTTATTTTATTTACTTCTACACATTACCACAACTTCATTGAAATTGGGGTTTATATGGACTTGAAATTTTTTTTAACTTTACAAAAAGTTCAAGTACATTTTGGCGTCGTTTTTTTACCCATATGAGTTGAATCAGCTGCTTCTATTTGAATCTTTTTTTTTTAAAAACACAAGTATCTGTAGCCCACTTCTACTTATATACAGAGTGTGAATACTTTTGTCAATCTCCAAACGAGCAACATGACGATAATGAATAACTGATGTTCCAAAAAGAGCCGAACACTTTTGATGAATACATTATAATTATCAATATCACAAGAATGATTAGATCATTGATCTATAATCATAATGTGCTAATCGACCTTAAGTAAGAATTGGGAACAAGGAAGTGATGAAGAGCGTCATACCACGACGAGCCTGGCAGCTTGGATGGATCTTTACGCACCCTTTTGTTCTAAATAGCGTCCTTTCCTGGTTATGTTGACCTCAGCAGCTTTGTGTTGTTCTGAGCGTGTCCGAAATTACGATATTTCAGAACCAACTTAATTTCCTTTCACTTTCCTAATGTTGTTGCAGTATCTCCATGGTTACTTGTCCGGTGGTGACGTCAGGTGACGCTAACTTCGTAAATTGACAAACCTGGGAATTTATTCCGTTTAATAGATTATTTTAACCAAATGTTGCATTCAACGATTTTAGTCATAATGAGCCAAACGTGCTCATAGAAAACGGTGCATTTCTTACTGTACTAATGGAGTACAATTTTCTTAGTTTTAGCCTGGCTAACATTATTTTTAAAACACATTTTTTTAATTTACTTTTGATCTTTGTAATTATCATGTTGTTTTGCAGATATTGTATGTTTGTGCCGTAATGTTTCAGTAGTTAGAGAGAGAGAGAGAGCGAGAGAGAGACAGAGAGAGAGAGAGAGACAGAGAGAGAGAGAGAGAGAGAGAGACAGAGAGACAGAGAGAGAGAGAGAGCGAGAGAGAGAGAGAGCGATAGATGGGCGGTTTACCATGATGCAACGCGAGCTTTTGCATTCCTCCCGGAACCGGTAGTCGTCGACCGAGTTGCATGAGGGAATGCGTGGTGCGTGATTGTTTGTGTCTGTTTGTGTTGCGTGCGAGTGGGTTTGCGTGTGAATGCGGAATGCGTGTGATTTTTGTCCAAAACCTACACACTGATCTTATTTGATCTGGTCGTAGTTGTGGCCCGACTATGACTGGAAGTGATATGAAATCAGCTTGCTTAGCCTCAGTGGCAATGGGCATCAAGCTCGAGTTCGACCTTCAGGGCCTCCACGCTTGTAAGTTGTGGTCAGAGGTGATGAATTGATCAGATATACTAGTTCGTAGTGTGTTTGGTTTCTTTCCAAACTCCACGACGGGCAATGAGTATAGAAGCGATTCTGATCTAACCACAAGAAAATACGTAAAATCAAATGTTCGACCGATACGTACTTACAGCATTTACTCTTGTTTTTGTAATATTCGTCACTGTCCTTTATATTTTGAACTGTTGACATAATGTGCATTTCTGTTTGATTTCCTAATGTCGCTAAGATTAATAAACCCATGCCGATAACTAAGATCGGCAAACAGAGTTAGCTTTTTGTGTGTAAAAGATGGCAACCAAAAACGTGCTCCGACTTAACAACATGGTGAACAGTTTATGATAGCAGTGTGTATGCATTTAACTGTAACAATAATAAAGTAATAAAGACAAAATACTACTGGTGTTTCCGCTGCATTCGTGGAAAGTGGGAAGTCGGAATGTTCCATGAAAAAAGGACCGCAACTTCACCGAATGGCTTCAGTATGATGCCACTCGAGAATGGGAGCCCCAGTGGAGATCCAGACCATGAATGGCAAAGTATAAATTGCAAGATTTTAGACATTTATTTATATCTTTTACTACGTTAACCCTGTAAGACCCAGACGTAGTAAAACATGTAAAAAAAATAGTATAGTGTTAGACCCCATTGGGCACCATAATGTAGTGTTTGCAAACTTGTCATGTTTTGGTAGGGTTTTATGGACACGTTGTAACGTTACAAAGTTGGGTGGGATGGGTAGCAGAATTTCCTGTGGTCCTACTCTTTGTCTAGTCAAGGTAAACTTATTTGATCCTATGTTAGACAGCTAAGTTCATTTACACAGTATGTAACCTGAATAGTGACATTTATCATATTTTTTGTTTTTATTTTTTATAAAGCAAAATAAAAACAGGATTATATGTGCAATGCAAGCAGGCTAGATACACTACCTTGTAAGTCACGCTCAGTATACTAGGTGCATGCAGAACCAAGGCTCACACTACTTAACATATCAAGCCACTTCATCTTCTTCCTTCATCCATCCATCCATCCATTTTCTGAACCGCTTAGTCCCCACGGGGGTCGCGGGCGTGCTGGAGCCTATCCCAGCCGTCATCGGGCAGTAGGCGGGGGACACCCTGAACTGGTTACCAGCCAATCGCAGGGCACACAGAGACAGACAACCAATCGCACTCACACCTAGGGACAAGTTGGAGTCTTCAATCAGCCTACCAAGCATGTTTTTTGGAATGTGGGAGGAAACCGGAGTGCCCGGAGAAAACCCACGCGGGCCCGGGGAGAACATGCAAACTCCACACAGGGAGGGCCGGAGGTAGAATCGAACCCGCACCCTCCTAACTGTGAGGCGGACGTGCTACCCAGTGCCCCACCGAGCCGTCTTCCTTCAGTAGCAGTGATAATCTCAGAAACAGTTCCTGTCGTGTTTGAAGCAAAGACGGACATCACACTTGTAGCACTGTGTTGGTGTATCCTGTAGGGCAGGGGTCCCCAACCCCTGGTCCATGGACTGGTACCGGTCCACACAAGAAAGAAAAAATAATTGCATTATTTCCGGAATAATCTTTTATTTTGAAAATCGACCGGATTCTCTTCTACATCTCGGTCACGTGAACGCTAGTTTGTCACCCACAAGCAAGCAAAATGAATAAAAAAAGGGGAAGGGGAAAAGGCCCAGTGATGAGACAGAACAAGAGCCGACGACTCCCAAGAAAAACAAACCCGCATTCAACAGACTATACCAGGAGTCCTACTTTATTGCAACAGGTGACGCTCACGCACCGAGCCCACTTTGCATAATATGCGGCGGGCATTTTTCCATTTCATTCGCTATAGATTTGTTTTTGTGTTGTATCTGAATCTTATTTGTTCATTCATGTTTAAATGTTACCATAGCGACCAGAGTCAAACAGTGTTCAGGGCACGGTGGATATTACTTGTTTGCACAATGTTACGCTAGTAAAGTTGCATTGAAGTCGTTTTTGTGCCAGTTGTATCATTTTACTTTATTGTATTTATTCGCCACACCTTAAAGTCAAAGTCAAAGTCAGCTTTATTGTCAATTTCTCCACATGCCAAAGACACACAAAGAAACCGAAATTTCGTTCCCCCCTATCCCACGGTGACAAGACAACAGACAAACAAGTAAACAAGTTTAACAAAAGTGTGCTGAATAAATAATGAATAAATAACACAACAAATAAATAAATAAATAAATAAATACAGCAGACATTCCAGAAAAATAGCGCAACAGTGCCGCACGCTACGCAGAAGGGGGTAGCGAGTTCAGGGTCCTAACAGCCTGGAGAAAGAAGCTGTTGGCGAGTCTGGTGGTGCGGGAGCGCAGGCTCCTGTACCTCTTCCCAGAGGGCAGAAGGTCAAGCAAAGAGTGAGCCGGGTGACTCACATCTCTCGCAATCGAGGTTGCCTTGCGGGCGAGATGGGAGGTGTAAATGTCCTTCAGGGAGGGGAGCGAAGCACCAATAATCTTACCAGCCGTATTCACTATGCGCTGCAGGGCCTTCAAGTTCTGTTCAGTGCAGTTACCACCCCAGACAGCGATGCAACTGGTGAGGACGCTCTCAGTGGTGCCACGGTAGAATGTAGACAGGACTGCCTGAGGAGCACATGCACGCCTGAGCTTCCGCAGGAAGTACAGGCGGTGCTGAGCTTTCTTTGCCAGCGACGAGGTGTTTTCGGACCAGGAGAGGTCCTCACTGATGTGCACCCCCAGGAACTTGGTGCAGCTCACCCTCTCCACCACAGCACCGTCGATGATCAGCGGCAGGTGTTTTGTGTGACCCTTCCGGAAGTCGACAACGATTTCCTTGGTCTTATTGACGTTCAGCAGGAGGTTGTTGTTCCTGCACCACGTGGTCAGAAGGTCAACCTCTGACCTGTACCGAGTCTCGTCGCCCTTCGTGATGAGACCCACCAGAGTCGTGTCATCAGCAAACTTCACTATGCGGTTGTCGCTGTAAGTCGCAGTGCAGTCATGCGTCAGCAGGGTAAAGAGCAATGGACTGAGCACGCAGCCCTGGGGGGCCCCCGTGCTCAGCGTGATGCTGGCGGAGATTTTGTCGCCAACACGCACCACCTGAGGCTTCTAACAGAGGAAGTCCAGTAGCCAGTTGCAGAGGGAGGTACTGAGGCCCAGCTCGTCGAGTTTGCAGATGAGTCGCTGCGGCACAATGGTGTTGAAGGCAGAGCTGAAGTCCACAAACAGCAATCTCACATATGAGTCCTTTCTCTCCAGGTGGGTGAGGGCCGAGTGGAGGGCGGAGCAGATGGCATCCTCAGAGGACCGCTTGGCACGGTACGCAAACTGGAAAGGGTCAATGGTGGGGGGGAGAACGGATTTGATGTGCTCCAAGACAAGCCGCTCAAAGCACTTCATGATGATGGGCGTCAGTGCCACGGGGCGGTATTCATTGAAGCAGGACGGTGCAGGTTTCTTCGGCACAGGAACGATGGTGGCAGCCTTGAAACACGAGGGGACGATGGCCTGCTGCAGGGAAACGTTAAAGATGTCCGTGAAGAGACCCGACAGCTCCCCAGCGCAGTCCTTCAGCGCTCGACCCGGGATGTTGTCAGGGCTCGCCGCCTTACGGGTGTCAATAGCGGCAAGCGCCCTTCTCACACCGTCGGCAGAGAGGCGCAGGGGCTGCTCGTGTGGGGGGGGAGTGGTCTTCAGCGGGCAAGTGCTGTTCTGGGCGTCGAAGCGAGCAAAGAAGCGGTTCAGATCGTTCAGCAGACGGACGTCGCCCTCACAGCTCCTCGGCGCGGGCTTGTAGTCCGTGATGGTCTGAATGCCCCGCCAAAGGCTACGTGCGTCCTTGCTGTCCTTGAAGGCCCCTAGGCCCTAAAAAAGACATTTCCAAGAATAAGAAAACTGGATTAAAATCAGGGCAGAATATCCCGAGATCGCTACAAAAGCAATGAAAACCCTGCTTCCCTTCCAACATCGTATCTTTGTGAAGCGGGATTTTCTGCGGTTACAGCAACCAAAACAAAGCTACGGAAGTAATGGTGAGTTTTATTTTTATGCGCTTCGTATTTGTTTTTATCCCAGTCGCATCATTGTCTTTAATCGTATTTATATATTTATTACAAGTGTATTGTTTATTTATATAAATGTTTATATAAATGTTTTATATATATATATATATATATATATATATATATATATATATATATATATATATATATATATATATATATATATATACATACACGGCTGACTAGCTCAATCAGTAAGTGACATGACTTACAAACGGAAGACCCGGGTTCGATTCCCGGCAGGGGCACAAAATGAGCAATGAGCGATTACCTTACCAACAGTCAGTGTGGGTCCTTAGGCAAGACCCTTAACGATACTGCCTACCTCAGAGATAATGAGAGTACAAGAAACGAAAGACATGCCGGCTCAGACGTCGCCCGGACAAACAAGGTCTGCGTCAGGTGCTGGGGAACCAGAGCACCCTGATGAAAAATGGGCTACTGGAACAAGACACAAATGGGCGAGATGCGAGAATAAGGATCTGTTGGAATGCCACTACTCCAGCAACCCGAGCGAGAGGGGTTACATGCGGAGAATGCGGGAACAATGGCAACTTCAATACCCACAGTCAACACTATCGGCCAAGCAACTAGTAGCTCAATGTTCCAATATCCATAAACGGCACCTGCTATCACACCTCGAGATTGATGAGATACAACACAAATGCCATAGCGAAGGCCAACCAGAGCACCAGGTCAGAGACGAGTTACATCCATGTAAAAGTCCAGAGGTTGGGGACGAAACCCCAATAAGCACAATCAAGCTGAACGAGTCAGCAACTGACCTGAAGAACAAGCACACTGCAGAGGCTAAGTGAAGTACCCTCAGAAAGTCTCCTAGAAGATGTGAATGCAGCATTGACAACAATTCCTACGACTACCATCACTGAAACCAATGAGCTGATATACACCTCAGCAGCAGTGATCCTAGAAATGCTTGGCTACAAGAAGAATGACCATATGCGACCACAACAGTGCCCACCATGGAAGAGAAGGGTGGAGGCCAAAATCAAGATAGCACGGAGAGAAGTGAGCCAAATGACAGAGGCCCAGAAAGGTGCAATGAAAAAGCAAGTTCCCAAGAAATACAGCCAGATGCCCATACCTGAAGCACTCGAAACTGCCAAACAAAGACTCCAAGCCTTGGCCAGCCGCCTAAAGAGGTACACAAGAGAGAATGAAGCCAGACGAATAAACAGGTTGTTCACAACACAACCAGCGAAAGTGTACAGGGGAATAATAGCAGAGCAGACCCACCAAGGCTGGAAACTGAACAGTAGTGGACGGATATATGGGAGCGGGAGGCATCACATAAGAAGGATGCACAGTGGCTGGTGGCTCTGAGAAAGGACCACAGCAAGCTCCCTGAACAGAACCCAGTAACCATCACAGTGGCAGACATCCAGAGAAGAGTCTCAGGAATGAAAAACTGGACAGCACCAGGCCCTGACATGATCCACAACTACTGGCTCAAGAAACTTACAACTCTCCATGAGCGCCTGGCAGCACAAATGAACCAGCTGCTAAGGGATGGGACTCACCCTGAATGGCTAACCCAAGGGCGTACGATCCTGATCCAGAAGGATCCATCAAAGGGTACAGTCCCATCCAACTACCGGCCAATCACCTGCCTCTCCACAACATGGAAGCTGATGTCGGGCATAATATCAGATAAGATCAGCAGGCACATGGATCAATACATGAGCACTGCTCAGAAAGGGATTGGTAAAAATACCAGAGGAGCAAAACATCAACTCCTGGTGGATAGAACAGTCACCCAAGACTGCAGAACTAGACGTACCAACCTGAGCACTGCCTGGATTGATTACAAGAAAGCATATGACTCAATGCCACATACTTGGATCACTGAATGCTTGAGGCTGTACAACATCAATGGGACTCTGAGAACCTTCATCGCCAACTCGATGAAACAGTGGAAAACCACACTTGAAGCCAATGGCAAGCCACTTACACACGTGACCATCAAATGTGGTATATGCCAAGGAGACGCTCTGTACCCAATGCTGTTCTGTATAGGACTGAACCCCCTCAGCCAAATAATCAACAAGACGGGCTATGGATACCAATTCAGGAATGGGGCCACCATCAGCCACCTCCTCTACATGGATGACATAAAGCTGTACGCTAAGAACGAGCGGGACATTGACTCCCTGATCCACACTACCAGGATCTACAGCTCTGACATCGGAATGTCATTCGGACTTGAGAAATGTGGCCGCATGGTGACTAAAAGAGGAAAGGTAATCCACACAGAGGGGGTCTCACTCCCAGAAGGAACAATAGCAGACATTGAGGACAGCTACAAATACCTTGGAATTCCACAGGCAAATGGCAACCTTGACGAGGAAACAAGGAAAGCAGCCACAGCCAAATACCTCCATCGAGTAAGGCAAGTCCTAAGAAGTCAGCTCAATGGCAAGAACAAGTCCCTAGCCATTTACAGCTACGCCCTACCAGTAATCAGATACCCTGCAGGAATCATACGGTGGCCAAAGGAAGATATACAGACCACAGATATCAAGACACGGAAGCTCCTAACCATGCATGGAGGGTTCCATCCCAAGTCCAGCACCCTGAGACTGTACACTAGCCGTAAAGAAGGAGGCCGAGGACTAGCGAGCGTGAGAGCCACTATCCAAGATGAAACATCCAAGATCCATAAGTACATCAGGGATAAGGCCCCAACGGATCACGTGCTCAGTGAATGTCTCAGACAATGGGCATCAAAGGAAGATGAGGTGCTGGAGGGACCATCATGGGAGGACAAGCCCCTACATGGGATGTACCACCGAAACATAGCTGAAGTAGCTGATATCCAGAAATCCTACCAATGGCTAGAAAGAGCTGGTCTGAAGGACAGCACAGAGGCACTGATCCTGGCTGCACAAGAACAGGCCTTGAGCACCAGAGCAATAGAGGCCCAAATCTACCACACCAGACAAGACCCCAGGTGTAGATTGTGCAAAGAAGGTCCTGAGACAATCCAGCACATAACTGCAGGGTGTAAGATGCTGGCAGGTAAAGCATACATGGAGCGCCATAACCAAGTAGCTGGAATCGTGTACAGGAACATCTGTGCAGAGTATGGACTGGAAGTCCCAAGATCCAAGTGGGAAACACCTCCAAAGGTGGTAGAGAATGACCAAGCCAAGATCCTCTGGGACTTCCAGATCCAGACAGACAGAATGGTAATGGCGAACCAACCGGACATTGTGGTGGTGGACAAAGAGCAGAGGAAAGCCGTTGTGGTTGACATAGCCATCCCAAATGATGGTAACATTAGGAAAAAGGAACATGAGAAACTTGAGAAATATCAAGGGCTCAGAGAAGAGCTGGAGAAGACCTGGAGAGTTAAGACTTCAGTGGTACCTGTGGTCATTGGAGCACTAGGGGCAGTAACCCCCAAACTGGAGGAGTGGCTGAAACAGATCCCAGGAAAAACATCTGACATCTCAGTCCAGAAAAGTGCAGTACTAGGAACAGCAAAGATACTGCGTAGAACCCTCAAGCTCCCAGGCCTCTGGTAGAGGACCCGAGCTTGAAGGGAAAAAAGAGACCACCCACGGGGAGTGAGGAAAAGTTTTTTATATATATATATATATATATATATATATATATATATATATATATATATATATATTGACGTGACGTGATTTCTTCAGAAGCGAAAGTGCATGCTCCACAAAGGATTCTTCCTTCTCCGCTCTTGCTCAACAATATTGCAGTCCGATCGGCACAAAAGGTAAGGGGGAACCTTTTTTCTCTCTCCCAGTGCACCGATGTTGTGGAGTGAAAGCGGAATGCAAAAATTAATAATTTCAGCTCTGTGTTCAGGTATGGTGGTTGTATAGAAGTGTGTGTTTGTGTGGAACTTGGTAAAAATGATTTGTGGAAAAATTAAAAATACAAAAACAGGTGAAGGCGTCGCTGATATAGCAGGACGGATGCCGAGCGACTCCAATAGTGTGACCTTCGAACATTTTAGGGCTGTCTAAGGCGAGGGACATCTGGGATGTCCGAGTCGTGGTGAATTAAGAGAAAGGTGGTGAGGACTTTGTCTGATCAGCAAAGGGCACTCACACCGCTGGAACTTGTGGGATGCCAGTGACTAGCATATGGGCACCTGAGTGGCCTCAATAGTAGACACTTAGGAACTTATACTGTCGCCTAAAGTCGGGGTCGATTGGATCGGCCAGGCCACCAATACGAGTCGGGGACTCGTGAAAAAAAAAAAAAAAAAAAGAAAACAAAAATTGTGAAGGAATCGCTGATATAGCAGGACGGATGCCTGGCGACCTCAATAGTGCGACCATAGAGACTTATATTGTTGTCTAGGGCGAAGGGTAACTGGGTTAACCAGGTCGCTACATAATTGTTGAAGTGTGTCTATGATGATATTGTGTGGAAAGCAGGCTTGGCTGTCAGATGGGACAGCGGCGCAGCTGAAGAAGTGAGTGATTAGTTGTGGTGCTGTTCATGGGATGGAAGTGATGATTTGTGGTTCATGAAGAACAATAAGTTGATTTGTATAAAATTGTTGATTTTATTTTGATTTTTGAGTCAGAAAAATGGCTTAACAAGAATTTGATAAAGAATGTATATTTAATTAGCATGAAGGTTACCGTATTTGCCGGTGTATTGGTCGACCTTTTTCGATCCAAAACCGACCGAAAAAAATCGACCTCGACTTATACACCGAGTCATAAAATTTAACTTCGTATTCATCGCTTCAAATGTGATGGTAACCAAGGCCGTTTCTCATGCATCTCATTGTGCGTTGCACTTAGAAAATTTGAACCGGGCGGCGTGCGCGAGTGCGCGGCCCGCTGGAAGTCGAATGAGGCGCCGCGACCACCTCCGCGGTGCTTATAAACAGCCGATCCGCTCGGCGGGGGCTATTTTCGGCCACTTGGCTCGTGCGCACGGCCTCCCGGATGTGCCGGGCGGGTGCGCGAGCTCGCCGGCCGCTGGAAGTCGAATGAGGCGCCGCGACCACCTCCGCGGTGCTTATAAACAGCCGATCCGCTCCTCGGGGGCTATTTTCGGCCACTTGGCTCGTGCGCACGGCCTCCCGGATGTGCCGGGCGGGTGCGCGAGCTCGCCGGCCGCTGGAAGTCGAATGAGGCGCCGCGACCACCTCCGCGGTGCTTATAAACAGCCGATCCGCTTGGCGGGGGCTATTTTCGGCCACTTGGCTCGTGCGCACGGCCTCCCGGATGTGCCGGGCCGGTGCGTGAGCTCGCCGGCCGCTGGAAGTCCAATGAGGCGCCGCGATCTCCTCCGCGGTGCTTATAAAGTGCCGATCCGCTCGGCTTGGAGCTATTTCCGGCCTCCCGTTGGTGCCGGGCGGCGTGCGCGAGCTCGCCGGCCGCGCTCTCCTCCGCGGTGCTTATAAACAGCCGCATGCGCACGGCCTCCCGGAATTTGAACACATTTCGTCAATAAATTTCGCATATTGAATTTTGAAGTTTAATATAATGCAACAATTGAGCTCGACTTATACAAAGGATATATCATAAAATCGTAAATTTCCGTCGAATTTTAGGGGGTCGACTTATACACCGAGTCGACCTGTACACCGGCAAATACGGTATATCCCATTGTGTGGTGGGGTTAAACTGTAACCATTTTTGTTTTCGAAAGGGTGCGGCTCTAAAGTTTGGGCCAAACGGTCAGGTGGGCACAAATGCATATTTTGGACAGAGGTGGGGGGTTACATTGTGCGACGTGGTGGTGGCGAGGCTCTCCGCACTTCAGTTGCCCCCCCACCCTTGTTATCAGCTGGGAAGATTGTCATGTCTATGTTGTGGGCCCGTGTGTTTGTTTATGTGCATGTTTGTCTTTGTGTATCAGTTCGTTATAAAGGATGGAATTGCGTTAAATTGGTGCACGGAAACGGTGTGCTAGACAATGGTTTATCAGATTTGCATTGTTAAATGTAAAAATTAGAAATGATAGAATAATCTGAGGGTTGTGGGCAGAAACTCGTCCAACGAGGAGAGTGCCCAGCCCTCATAAAAATGTGAGAGTAAGAGAGAACATACATTGTCGAATTGGATAAAATTAAATTATGATTGCAGATTTTAAATTTAGGAGGAATTATTGATTGGTTATGACATAAGACTATACAAGGACACATGTAAGGATAAGTCAAAGATTTGAATCACTTAGAGTAAATAAACAACAAGTAAAAATGACATTGCAAGGGGGCACTTTTTATTAAAAGAACACTAAGTAAAGTATTAAGTAGTGGGCATTCGTGATTAGGATTAAATTAAGGATAAAATTAAGTCAATGATTAGAAATCAATGGTGCTCTACACAAAAAGGCTTAAATTTTAATAGGGAAATATTTGGAGTGCTGTGTTGGTCTACATATGTCATGGTCCTAGTTTATTTGGTTTTGATTGTGGTTTGGGTTTATTTTGTTTAGTGTTAGGTTTTCCTTGTGTTTATTGTTAAGGTGTTCCTTGTTCTTCTCTTATCCCCTGCATTGTCTTCTTTATGCAGATAGATTAACAGGCTAGGAATTTAGTGAGGAGAAAATTGATCAATTGATGGGGGTTAATAATTGTCCAAATCCTAGTTACATGTTTTGAGGGACCAGAGCAACGACATTATATTTAATTTGCAGGCCATTATTTCGTATGTGATGACAGTTTCTAGATAAGTAGACTGTTTTATCAAAAATGTGAGAGTGAAGGAGGAGGTTTGATTTGTAATCTGGCATTTGGGTGCCACTTTTAAGAGTCTGTGCAGGAGCATAGATTGTTTTTGTTTGTTTTTAAAGATATATTTGACAGTTTATCTCGGTGCAGTAAGGATATAGCAATTTTGAAAGACTTAAAATTAAAAGCAAAATTACATTTTAATTCTGACACATGCCAGCTAACATGAGGATGGGAAATAAATAAATAAATGAATAAATACTAGCTCAAATGTGGCATGTGTTTTAAATTGGGCGATAAGACATTCACTTTCAAGCACTATCATTTAGCGCTACTGACAACAATAATTTATGAGATGGTAAACCAAGGAGGAGTGTCAAAGTTGGAACACAGGCGCTGTATGACCTATAGATTGAACAATAACATTCACCGCATATACAACCATGTTGGTAGATTGTTAAATTACATTACAGTTTATTACAAAGGATTTCGGAACTTTATTTGATGATAAACACTGAAACGAGGATTTTAGCCGTGTTAATGGGTAGGGTGGATGGATTACTCAAAAAAAAAAAAAAAAAAGCATTTGATAGGGGCGGCTTGATAGTAAGATGATGAGTGTGCGCAACTGATAGGATACAATATGTTAAGGGGAAGATTTGGGGTGTAAGGAACAAATACTACACAGGAAGACTGATAACACGAAGATAGTTTTGTGAAATTTGAGTCCCAGTGTGTTCTGCCCTAGCGCGTGACACAAGTCCTGAACTGAGTCCTTGTACTCTACTGGCTGCTTCAAAAATCAACAGAGGACTGTCCCTGGTCATGAGACACCTTTGACCTTTGGGAGAACAACAGGAACTATTATCATGCTTGAAGGGGGCAAGCACAGCTCTTCACAGGACAAGAACCACAGTTGGTGGAATACACACAGTTGCAGATCAAAAAGAAAATGGACTGAAAGAACAAAGACAAGATGGACGCATTTGAGAATGGCGGACGACCCAGCCCTGAGTCATCATCATGAGAATCTAAGAGGAGAGGCTGCTAAAGACTTGCACGAGGCACATGAAGTCAAACTGGACACATTGCTAAAGACTGCTGAAACATTACAAAGTTGGTGGAGTATGGGACAAAAGGGATGGAAGTGTGTTTGGGTGCTGGGGCAGACATAACTGAGGAGTTTTGATAAAAGAGGGAATAATAAGGCTGCTTATTGACACTGAAACGGCATAAAAATATACATCGATATTGACAGTGAAGATGCACTAATAATAACAAGTCATGCGTGTTCAGAAACGTTGCAAAGTGGACATTGATCAATAGAAATTTAATCATTTGAATCATAATTTTTTATATGTAACTTAGCATTTTGAAGACATAATTAATGTAATTGAAATAATGAAATTTTATAATTGGACCAGTGAAAATTTGGATTCGGGCAACAGAAGGCTGAATTGCTAAACTTAATTGTCCTTTATCAAAACGACAGAATTTAATTACACATCAATTGCGACTGATTTGTCGGATGCATATTTGAGCTTGAAGGGGTGAGGGGCCATAAGAAAGTTGGAATTCTGGATAGTCAGCAAAACAGTGAAGGAATGAGGTCGAAATACAAAAAGTCCTGCCTAGCTACAAAAACAGATATGCTCAAACCTCATTGAATAAAGTGCATAAGCAGACAAGTATATTCACATATCAAAAAAATAAAAGAAACATTTTAAGCATATAATTATACCTACACACCAAATCAATAAAGAAGACATAACTAGACATTTTTGATAAGTGGTGATGAGAAAGGTTTGGTAGAAAAAAAAGAAAAACATATTTTTAATAGTTTAAATTTTTTTTTGCAAATCTGCCACGGTGGGTTTTACAGGGTTAATTTAGGTATTCAAAATAACTTAGTAACAACGTAACTTGTACTGAAGCTGCGCGAACAGCGTGAGCTCCCTGCAATTGCATACCTACATCAGCTCTGCCTCTGATTAGTTTTGTGTTGGATTGGAATATGTACTTTGTGTGAAAAACGAACAAAAGCAACCAGTATACTGTGTATCTAAATCTTAATTTGTGTGTGTAAGTATGTGTAGGACCTACAGCTGTAGGTATATACGTATAAATGTATACATTTAAATATATTAACTACCTGTACGTACGTAAGCTTCTAGAAAATTAAACGTATGCCTTCGGGAAACTGATTTACTAAAACCTAGCCCCTACTATTATATTAGTGTATCAGGTTCACTTTCACATTACCTCGTATTAAAGTCTCATTGTTGGATCCCCAATTCTGTTATCTAGTGGTGAAAGGTTTATACTGCACTCGAATACACAAACCGCGAGTTCACACGGGGTGTTGAGTTATTTGTGCTCTCATAGTATTATTATTTATGTCAGTGAGTTGTTTGTTAGGTGTCTTATGCCGTATTCTGTGTGGACTGCAGTGACGTTTTTCTCTTTTATGTACTGTGGACACTTTACGTTGGCTTTTACCTTGTTTGCAGCAACGAGAAGTAGGAAGTGAATATAAGGAAGCGCGCCAAGAAACACAAGTGTTGAGATGAGAGTGAGCGAGGAACAATAAAGAAGTGAATACCAAACGCCACCATCGTGTCGTGTCGTGTCAGAGAGAAAATTGACTACGAAGCTGCAAACCCAACATGTTGGACCACTCAGAACAGCAATTTAAAGGACACGACACTTGTCATTTTCCAAGAAAACCGAATTAGTTTGATGAAAATTTGGTACCACACTGGTACAACCGGATTTGTGGGTTTGCTATAGCAGCAGATTCTATTAACAATGAGACATTCATTCCGTTCACATCAAAGTATGCTTTTGCTTTAAAAAAAAAAAAAAAAAAAAAAAGGTAAAAACCCAATGATTGTCACACACCAAGTGGGTGTGGTGAAATTTGTCTCTGCATTTAACCCATCCCCGAGGGCAGCAGTGACGCGCCCGGGAATCATTTGGTGATCTAACCCCCAATTCCAAACCTTAAGGCTGAGTGCCAAGCAGGGTGGCAATGGGTCCCATTTTTATAGTCCGACCGGGGTCTGTAGTCTCAGAGCGGACACTCTACCACTAGGCCACTGAGCGTTGTTGATCTGTAACCTCTGGGGATGTTGAATATATGACTACTTTCAACGTGTTTTATTGTTTATGGGTTATTATTCGTAAGTCTGTTACGTAATGACACGCCGGGCCCTTTAAGTGAACCTTGGACACATGAATGAAGTGCGGCCATTCATAAAAACAGTGAAGGAGGGACCCATGAATGCTCGCATATGTGATTGGTTGGACTTGATTGACACATTTGGTTGCCAATGGGAAGGGAGCACTGGAATCTGCTCGCACTGAGCGCCAAGGCGTCTCCATTGAGAAAAATCTGCGGTCGCGTTTTGATTCGAAGATTGCGGGGAATGTAGGTGTGAAAAACAGGTCGAGTTTAACTTTGACACAATTCAAACTTCTTATCCGGGTGAGACTTGCGGTATTCATATTGTTTTTTTTGTTTTCTTATTGTCTGCTTCGTTGAGGCAGACGCTTGCAACGTCATTCGCCATTTTCTGACGAAGGGGCAAAGCTGCGTCCATTTTTTTTTTAACTCTACACAGCACGACTGCGGTTGAGACTGTGTGTTATTCGGAATGTTTTGCGCGTATCCCCGCCTTATACGTTTGTGTTAAATTACTAAAATGGAGATCGGCACCAGCCTCATCCTTTACGCTTACCAGGATCAAGTTTCACTTCATTGAGAAAAAATAAATAAACCCCGCCCCTCTCCGGGTCAACTTCATTCGCACTTTTATTATATGTTTATTATATATATATATATATATATATGCCGTTCAGGAAATTAATATTTGAATATATTGAATGAACTTCGGAATATATTGAATGAACTTCGGAATATATTGAATGAACCTTGAATATATTGAATGAACTTCGGAATATATTGATATATATCATATATATATATATATATATATATATATATATATGAAATTGTCAATGCACTGGCGAGTGCTTGTACCACCCAAAATCCCCCGGAGACACATGCCCAGCAATATAATACTTTGGACGAAGAAGTCCAGGCTGCTTTTAATCGGGGCAGACCTGGGCGCACAACAGACCAGGCTTCTGTTAATCATCGCAACCTCAGCTTGCCATTGACCTCACAGCAGTGCCCCACAACAATCTACGCCCGTTCACTAGAAAGGGCCCAAGACAGAAGAAGTAAGAATAGGTAGGGTTAATTTAAACCGCACGTTGAGCCGTGAATATGGTCCGTGAAAATATTGTCTGACATTAAACCGCCCCGATTAAAAGCAGCCTGGACTTCTTCGTCCAAAGCATGATATTGCTGGGCATGTGTCTCCGGGGGATTTTGGGTGGTACAAGCACTCGCCAGTGCATTGACAATGTCATCATTGCTAAGAATAGCTGACACGATATTGCGAGCTGACTGGTTCATAATTGCGGCAGCAACGAAATGCATGTACAAGATGGCGGCAATGATGACGTCAGTCAAGTTTCATTCAATATATTCCGAAGTTCATTCAATATATTCCGAAGTTCATTCAATATATTCCGAAGTTCATTCAATATATTCAAGGTTCATTCAATATATTCCGAAGTTCATACAATATATTCCGAAGTTCATTCAATATATTCCGAAATTCATTCAATATATTCCGAAGTTCATTCAATATATTCCGAAGTTCATTCAATATATTCAAGGTTCATTCAATATATTCAAGGTTCATTCAATATATTCCGAAGTTCATTCAATATATTCCGAAGTTCATTCAATATATTCAAGGTTCATTCAATATATTCAAGGTTCATTCAATATATTCCGAAGTTCATTCAATATATTCCGAAGTTCATTCAATATATTCCGAAATTCATTCAATAAATTCTGAAGTTCATTCAATATATTCAAGGTTCGTTCAATATATTCAAGGTTCATTCAATATATTCCGAAGTTCATTCAATATATTCTGAAGTTCATTCAATATATTCCGAAATTCATTCAATATATTCAAGGTTCATTCAATATATTCAAGGTTCATTCAATATATTCCGAAGTTCATTCAATATATTCAAGGTTCATTCAATATATTCAAGGTTCAGTCAATATAATCCGAAGTTCATTCAATATATTCAAGGTTCATTCAATATATTCAAGGTTCATTCAATATATTCCGAAGTTCATTCAATATATTCCGAAATTCATTCAATATATTCCGAAGTTCATTCAATATATTCAAGGTTCATTCAATATATTCAAGGTTCATTCAATATATTCCGAAGTTCATTCAATATATTCCGAAGTTCATTCAATATATTCAAGGTTCATTCAATATATTCCGAAGTTCATTCAATATATTCCGAAGTTCATTCAATATATTCAAGGTTCATTCAATATATTCCAATGTTCATTCAATATATTCAAGGTTCATTCAATATATTCCAATGTTCATTCAATATATTCAAGGTTCATTCAATATATTCCGAAATTCATTCAATATATTCCGAAATTCAGTCAATATATTCAAGGTTCATTCAATATATTCCGAAGTTCATTCAATATATTCAAGGTTCATTCAATATATTCCGAAGTTCATTCAATATATTCAAGGTTCATTCAATATATTCAAGGTTCATTCAATATATTCCGAAGTTCATTCAATATATTCAAGTTTCATTCAATATATTCCGAAGTTCATTCAATATATTCAAGGTTCATTCAATATATTCCGAAGTTCATTCAATATATTCAAGGTTCATTCAATATATTCAAATATTAATTTCCTGAACGGCATGCCATATATATGCATATACATATATATATATATGTATATATATATATGCATATATATATATATGTATATATATATGCATATATATATATATATATGTATATATATGTATGTATATATATATACATATATATATATATATATATATATATATATACACGTAATATGTGTGTGTGTGTGCGTGTTTGTGTAATGTTCACTTTCTTTTAATTCATTATTATTATAATTAAATTATAATTAATTGTGATTAAATTATTGCATACATAGTCTAGAAGCTGTGTCAACCACTCACTGTCCCATCTTTATTTATTTCAGGGTGAAGACTTTTGCAACATGGCCTGCTTTTATGACCAGCAGGTCCCTTTTGTGGTACCAGAGAATGTGAGTTTGGACCAGAATTTGATGTTTTGTTGTTTAGAATGAATAAAAGGTGATCCTTTGATGCCTAATCTTTGCCGTTTGTGTATGAACATGTCACTCACAGGGAAACAAGCGATGCCTTGGTGATAGGAAAAGAAAGTTCATGGATGCTGGTTTGGATCAAGACACAGAAGGTACTATGGCCACAATGTTTACTTCCCAAAAATCTGAAGGTGTGAGCATTTTTTGGGAGAAAATTCTTTGTTAGGATGATGCCTGTCAACAGATACAATTGAATGTCTGGTTTGCAGAACTTTTCCAAGATCTCAGCCAGCTTCAGGAAATCTGGATAGCGGAAGGTTTAGGGACATGTAAGCATTGACCTCATGATCTCCATTTAAGGGCATGTAAGCATTGACCTCCTGGGGTATCAATATCTAGTATCTGACCTTTTCTCCCTTTTCTGCTACCTGCCTCTACAGCTCAGAATCCTGATGATGAACAGTTTGTTCCAGATTTCCAGTCCAGTAACTGTGAGTAGACCATTGAGGCTGGAGCAAGCTTTATGTAGAGCAGTACTATACATTGAAACAGTGTGCAAATGATTAAAAGAGCATATTGTTAGAGATTTGCTCACTCCAACTTATTTCGCAAGAACCACACGAGAGACAAGCAAGTTCTTTTAGACACCTGCAGGTGGAGAGTTCACACGTTGAAGGAGTGAAGTCTGAAACTCTCCCAACTGCAAGGACATAATTATTAAGAGAAAGAGTGGGGGCAAGAGTAGACTGAATAGGAAGCCCTTGTGCTCTAGTCAAAACATATCAGGGGGTGTTTTACGACCTTGTGTAGAATGGGACAAGTTATCTTATTCATTACCGGTTGCATTCCAACATAATCATACGATAAGGATACTCTGTAAAACCCTAACATTTCCCTCCTGTTTTATCATATGATTATGCCACCCCAAACAACAAAGACAAGTAAAAAAAACATATATATATATATATATATATATATATATATATATATATATATATATATATATATATATATATATATATATATATATATATATATATATATAATAAAGAAAGAAGAATAGTAAAAAATAATATAAAACACCAAACAATGATAGCAACACTTTCCAGTGAAGACGAGGCATTACCTTAATACCCCAGATCAAACTTATTGTGTAAGCGAAAAACCTGCCGGCCAGATGTTATTAGCAGGAAAATTCTTACACGGTCCCTTTGCCTTAGGCGACCAGAATGTTAACAATAAAAAAAAAAAAATAAAAAGAAAAACACAGAAACAGTACATCATTGTATCCATCACTTGCGAAGCATTTTCGATGGTTAAATCATCAAGTTTCTGTAAAACATGCTCAACAGAACAGCATCTATGCAATCCATGTTTCATTATCGTCATCACATCCGTCATCTCTAAGAAGTTGTATATGGACTTGGGCTACAGTAGAAGACACAAACCTCGTCACAGCAGACTTCAAACATGGGATAACGCAGGACGTAAACAAGCACAACACCACCAGCACAACAAGCACAGGAGACAGCAATTTCAACAGCAGTTGCCACCAGTTACCAGAGAACAGCCATGAAAAGAAATCAAACTGATGTGAGACCTTGTCATTAGACATGGCCTGCTGTAAGTTCTTCAGTGAATTCATGGCGTCGTTGATGTGGGTGTCATTTTCTCCTGGTATGTATGTGCAACAGGAAGTCCCAATGATGTGGCACACACCACCTTGTGCTGCCGTCAACAAGTCCAGAACCATCCTGTTTTGCAAGACCATCAGTCTAATAGCCTGAATCTCTATATTTTGTCCATCGTTGATTTGCAGTGAGAGATTCACAAAGGATTGAAAACGATAGTTCAGTGTCTCGATGAAGAGCGACAGCTTCCCAACCCCAATCTGAGGAAAGAGCGCGAGGACAACTTTGTCTCCGACGGACCATACTTTATGGTCGTCTGGAACGTTTGCACCCCAGACAGGGTCATGAGGGTCGAAGGTTGCAACTGCCCTGCGTAGACGTCCAGAAGAGTTGTGTGCTTCTGTCAGCTGATGATGTCGTATCCTGTAGGTGTGGTCCGTCACCCACACTGGTGCACACACTCCTGTCCAGTTGGCGGGCAGCATGGGATAAACCTTGTGACCACAAAGCTACCAGCCATTCTGTATGAAGTATGTTCCATTCGATGGTGTAGCCATGTTGGTTGGAGAGCCCTCACCACCTGAAATGGCTCTCTTATCTTGACACTCATCGGTGATGTCCAAAGCTCCCATCCAGTTTCCTCCTGGAGAGCAGTCGTCGTTAATGCAGACGTGGGTCTTGTTACCTTGGATGTATCATGTGTAATTCACTCCAGCTGGTCTCTCTGTGTAGGCCACTTGTGGTATTGTTCGTCCTTTAACAGTCACATTGAGATTTGTCCAGAATAGCTGATCACAGGCACCATCAGCAAGTCCAGGGCGGTAAGGGTCGGCGTCCTTGACTGTGACAGCACGGTGCTGATATCCAACTCCTCCCATGGATGCCATACATTTTGCTTCAGTGACATTCATTGCTCTGGCCTCCAAGCGAACTTGCGTGGAGGAAGGGGGGAGTTTCGAACACACATAGCACCCCTCCTGTGTGTGAGCTCTCACAGTGAACTTGACATACCGGTACCAAGTGTTGGTTTCGTATGGGTTTCTGGGGTCCCATGACCAGTCCTCAAAGTTCTCATCATGTGACCATCGTTTACCACGGGCAACATTGTCATTTGGTCTGTTCAGATGAGTCAATAGACCATAGCACGCTCCAACCACAACGCAGCAGAGGATCCATCTGGCATATGGAGCCCCATTGCTACTAGGATGGCAGAGACACCGGGACATCCCCTCGCCTAGCGGAGTGGGGATCGATGGATTCTTCACCAACATTGAGACGCCTCACCCTAAACGATGGGGCTCCTTTGTAGTTAGGCTTCCCCACCACTCCGAATTAGGGGTCCAGCACTCTCTGCAACTTGCAGTGGCTGAGGTGAATCCAACTGGGCCGTTGAGAAATCTTAACCGCCGTGAGAGTAGCAAGCAAAACTTGAAACGATCCCTCCCACCGTGGGCTGGCCCAGTTCTTTCTTTTGATGACCTTGATGAAGACCCAGTCTCCTGGATTGATAGGGTTGTCCACCTGTGAGGGGGAGAGATCAGGCGGCAGTACATTTGCATTTGACACATCTTTCAGTTTGAGCGTACTGATTAGATAATCTGCCAAGGTCTGTTCTTCGTCTGCTTTTTGCAAATCTGCAGGGAACACTGGTAGTCTGTATGGTCTCCCATGTATGATTTCAAAAGGTGTTAGTCCTTCTGAAGTGGGAGTAATTCTCATATGGAGCTTCACTAAGTCGAGGCACTCTGGCCAAGGTCTGCCTGTTGCTTCCATGCATTTTTTCAACCTGCTTTTGATGGTGAAGTTTGCCCGTTCAACCAGGCCAGCGCTCGAAGGATGCCAAGCACAGTGGTTTTTTAACGTTATTCCAAGGTGTACAGCCATGTTCTGCACAACTTGGTTCACAAAGTGTGGACCATTGTCACTGTAAATGGTTTGGGGGATGCCATGAGTTGGTATGATGGTTTTGCAGATGGCTTTTGCCACTGTTAAGGCATCTGCGCGTTTAGATGGAACTATTTCCACCCATTTGGAAAATCATCAATCATCACTAGGCAGTATTTGTGAGGTCCACTTTGTGTGAGTTCGATAAAATCCATATGCATGATTTGAAATGGATGAGAGGGTTTTGGAAATGAGCCTCCCTTAGGTCTCATGTTTCCTTGTGGATTATGTTTCACACAAACAGGACATGCTTTACAAAAACTTTTTAAGTAAGCATCTAAACCAAAGGTAGTGAATTGTTGATCTATGATGGACTTCATCCCTCCTGTCGACACATGGCAAGGCCCATGTGTCGCAAGCGCTGCTGCCTTAAAAAGTGATTTCGGTAAAACAGGTTTGTCATTGATGCGGTGGATATTATCTGTATCCACTATTGCACCTTTTGTCGTCCACATTCGTTTCTCCACCATTGGAGCATTGCCCTGCATATCTGCCAGTACAGTCTTATCTATGAGTTGTGTGTCCTCTGAACCCATTAAAAAAAATTCATGGCCATGACTCCCTGCAGCTGCTTCTTTTGCAATTTTGTCTGCTAATCTGTTTCCATTTGAGACTTCATCTCTGCCTGTGGTGTGAGCAGCACATTTACACACAGCTAGTTTAGCAGGTAAAAGAATGGCCCGCAACAAGTCTTTTAACAAGGAGGCATGGGTTGATGTTGTCATCCCTCTGCGCTCCCATTGTTTCGCAAAATAGAACAGAGTAGAAAATGCATACTGTCTGTGTATACAGTGACTTCCTTATCTTCCGCTAATTGACAGGCTCTAGTTAGTGCGATTAGCTCAGCAGCCTGTGCTGACCTGTTGTATGGAAGCTTCTCTGCTTCAACAATCTGGTTTGGCAATTTCACAATTGCATAACCGCTTTGATTGTTTCCTTTAGGATCCTTTGAACATGATCCATCCACAAACCACTTTTCCCCTTTGTCAAGTGGCGTGTCACTTAAATCTTCTCTGGGCAGCTGTAGATGTTCTGTAGCATCCATGTGGGGTTCCATCCCCCGGCAACGGGATCAACGTTGCTGGGTTAAGGATTGTGCACCTCTTTATCACGATGTGTGGTTGTGACAGAAATATAGCAGTGTAGGACAGATGTCTGGCTGGTGACAAAAAGTTCATTTTGCTTTGCAGCAGCAACACATCTACAGCATGTGGAACTAGCAGCTCCATTTTGTGAAAGAGCACCACATCTGCTGATTGTCTCACTGCAAGCGCTGCCGCGCATACTGCTTGGACACAGTCTGGCAAAGACAGAGCCACTGGATCCAGTTTTTTTGAATAAAATGCAATTGGTCTTAGTTTGCTGCCATGACTCTGCAGCAACACTGAGGTCATAAAACCATTCCTGCAGTCTGCTGTTTGCACAAAGGTTTTATTGTAGTCTGGCAAGACAAGAGTTGTGGTTTCTATCAGAGCCTGTTTCAGCACTACAAAAGCATCATCCGCTACTGGTGTCCACATACTTTTTTCTGTCATTGCCATGGGGACTCCATGCACAATATCCAGCAGCGGTTGTGTTTTTTCCTCATAATGTGGGATCCATGCTCTGCAGTAATTGCAGAGCCCCAAAAATGACATCATTTGTTTTTTTGTTTCAGGTTTCGGTGCATCTGAAATAATCTGCTTTCTGGTTCTTTGTATCTGTCTTCCAGAAGCCGACAAAGTGTGACCTAAATAGTTCACTTCTTGTCTGACCCATCGTAACTTATTTTTGTTCACTTTATTCCCTGTTTTGCAGAGATAGTGTAACAATGCTAAGGAGTCTGCCTTGCAAGCAGCTTCAGTTTCAGAGGCTACCAGGAGATCATCTACATAAACTAGAAGTTGGCTTTTGTTTGGCATCTGAAAATCAGCCAAACAGGCCATGATAGCTTGAGTGAAAATAGTCGGACTATCAGCAAATCCTTGTGGCAATCTGGTGTATGTATAGCTTTGTCCTTTAAAGGTAAAAGCGAACCAAAACTGTGAGTCTGGGTGAATTGGCACTGAGAAAAATGCATTGCTGAGATCAATTACTGTGAAAAACTTCTGATTAGGTTTCAAAGTGTTCAGAAGTGTGTGTTGGTCAGGCACATTGGGTGCTCTTGTTTGCACTGCATCATTCACTGCTCGTAAATCTTGTATCATTCGCCAATTAATTTTGTCGGCCTTTTGGACTGGAAAAATGGGAGTGTTGCAAGGAGAATCCGAGCACTCCCTAATGATTCCTCCTGTCAAAAGATCATTTATAACAGGGGCAATCCCTTTCATTGCCTCCTGTTTTAAAGGATATTGCTTAACTCTTGGACGCGACTCTGATCTTGGTTTGATCTGTACTGGGGAAATAGATTTTAAAAGTCCTACATCAGATGGGCCCTTGGTCCACAGTTTTTCAGGAAGCCCAGCCAATTCCCCCTCCTCCCTTTCATTCAAACAAATGTCAACTAGTCAGGGAAGCGCACCAGCGCCTGCTCTGCCTACAGCCACTTCACACACTGTTTGCTTCCACACGTCACAACTGGTACTGTAGCTCCACCCAACACCTTTGTCCTCATAATCAGTCACAGATCCAGCAAGCTTAATTCGGGAACACGCATCTGCCCACGTTATACTGTGAGGTTTAAACAATGAGATGTGGGGTACAGCCGACAATTTGTATCTGTCTTTCTGAGGAGCGGGCAGGAGCACAGCAGCAGCTGCAAATGACCTGCGATCAGTGTACAGAGCAGTGATTGTTAAAGTTACTTCTGTGTCGCTGAGAAAACTTCCAATATAATCATCTTGTGGATCAGTGAGAATATTCATGGTGACATGTAATTCAGTACAAGTCATTTCTGATTCAGGTTGGGACAATTGTTTTCGAGCTTCACTCAGCAATCTGCTGGGGAGTTTAGGATTTTGTTCAGGAGGGATGGCATAGGAGCTGCAAATCTGTTCACCTGCTTGTGCAGCATACGAGTCCACATCTCTCACTCTACATGGTCGCATGCCATCCTTTACTGGAATTATTGCAATTCCCAACCGAGTCATCAGATCTCGTCCCAGCAGGTTTATGGGACATTTTGGAGATAGGACAATCGAAACTGAAGCCATGCTTCCAGTTTCCTTATCTCTCACTTCAACTGGATTAGAGATACTCTCCATGTGTACCTGCCCATCAGCAGATTTCACCCAAATAGTATTTTGGGAGGCCTTTAGATTTGGGACTTTAGTTTTTATCACGGTTTTACAAGCCCCGGTATCACACAAAAACTCGACATCACTTCCTCCAATGTTTAGAGTAACATATGGTTTTTCTTTTAATGCACTCAGAATGTCCCATGCTGTATGGACATCTACTATTTCTTCCTCTATAGGAGCACCAGAGGTCAAAGGGGGGGGATCTAGTCATGCTGAAGATTTGGCTTTTCCTCTGCCTCTTCCTCCACCCCTTGATTGGTTTTGTTTTGCACAACGACACTCCCTTGCAAGGTGTCCTCGTCTCCCAGAATTCCAACAGTTTGAATCTGATGGGGGTTTTGATTTATATGGCGGCCTGTGACCTTGTTGGCCTCTACCTCCTCCTCTGCCTTGCTGGGACCCTTGGAAGAAGACTGTTGTATCTTCATCTAGTTCATCATCATTATCTAGATGAAATACATCAGAACTTTTGCCTTTTTTGATCACTTTTTCAGCATGTCTGGCCCATTGCATAGTTGTTGTCACACTTGCAACATCCACTTCCACCAAATGTTTCCTCACCCAGTTGCCTATTTCAGGGCGGAAATTAGTGAGGAGCGCATTTTTAAGCTGTTGTTGATAAGCACTCTCAGCTGTATCATTGAATGGGATGCCACTATGCACCCTGAATTCTTTTTCAAATCTCAAACGAAAATCATCAGTATCCACGCCAGGCTTCTGTTTTATTCCTGCCAAATGACCATAATTCGCTCGTCTTTGAAATATAGTTCACACTCTTTGCACAAGACCATTCCATTGTGCTGCATACTCCCCTCCCAATTGATTTCCCTCAACGGGATAGGGAAAAGGCCCTTGATCATTTCTACCTGTATAATTTCCTCTAACCTTTGCCCAGTCTTTTCCCAAGGAGGACATTGCAGCTTCTGCTGCCTCATGTCCATTCAGTCTATAGGAATGTATAATTCCAGCCATGTCCTCTGCCCATTTATCTGGGTCTTCAGCAACAGGGGTAACCCCTTCAACTGCTTTTCTTGCCTCTTCCAAAGTCCATGGCCAGAAAACATATGTATGTGGGGGTTGGCCTTCCCCTACAATAGGATTTGGCACCTGTATCATTGGGCACACATCAACCTTGTCTAAATTTTGAGAAAATCTAGCAGCAGTGGTCAAACTTCTTGTTTGTACAGGACTTCTAATAACGTGACCCTGACTTCTTTTGCTGTTATATGGGGGGGGGGGGGCTGCAGGTTTGTTAAGCTTGGATACAAGTTTTGCGTACGAGGGGAAAGCCCCTCTTGCTCCTCTGCTCGAGCTGTGCTTTCAGCTTCGGCTGGAGCCGTGGCCGCGACAGTGCGCCTGTGGCCTCATTGTCTTCCGGCCTGACAAACATAGTCTCCGCCTCATCACCTTTCATCTTTCTATCTTTTGTCTTTTGGATTCGTTCTCTTCTCTCTTGTGAAGCTTTTAACCACATTTTAGCACAATCCAATTCTCTCTCTTTTCTTTTCATTTTCAGTCCATTTTTCTTTTTATCCACACTCTCTTCTAAAACATCAACTACTATCTTCCACCCTTCAACTCTCAACTTCCCTTCTACTCCATACTTTTTCTTCCATTTCGGCATATACTGCATACAATTAAGAAATCTACTCGCCATGTACTTCTCATCTCCATCAAGAGGTAGAGATTTACCGTTTTTATTTCCCATATTAATTCTAGTAGTTTTAGGTTTTACAATTTCTTTTTCTCAAAAATATTATTATTATTTATTTATTTATTTATTTATTTAATTATGTCTGTGAGGATCCTCAATGCAGGTTTAAATTGACCTTTCAACAAATTACTAGCCTGTATTATTGCCATGGATCAATGCTAGAACTGCTATTTAGGCAATTTATCCTACCAGTCACACACTCAATCACACAAACTCCAGCGCTTTTTTTTTTTCAGGCCTATCCAGGGATGGGTGTAAAACCCTCCGAAACAGCTTTGGAAAAACGGACAAAAGAAAAAATCTACGCCCTTCTTCAATTAAGAAAAAGAAGCTCTGTTTTTCCTAGCCCGCTTCTTCCACTGGGACTTGAACCCAAGCTGTTCTTTGGCTTGGAAAAACATACAAAGAAAAATCTACGCCCTTCTTTGATTAACAAAAAAGAAGCTCCGTGTTTCTTCGCACGTTCCTTCCACTGGGACTCTAACCCAAGCCAGATCCCTCAGCTCGGAAAAACAGACAAAGAAGAGTCTACACACTTCTTCGATGAACGAAAAAGAAGCTCTGCCTTCCTTAGCCTGTTTCTTCCACTGGGACTTGAACCCAAGCTGGCTCTCGTGCACCTCTACGTGTTACGTGTTTAACAACACAACACAACTTCAGGGCTTTAACTTACTTGTCCCCTGGTTCGTTGCACTGCCGGGTCCCGTCAATCCACCTCTGTCAGACGAAGGCAGACCTAAGATGCTGGCCCAGCGAAGAATTTCCTTCCCAGGTCTTTCTTTACCAGGTCCGGCTAATGGACGCTGGCCCGTCGACGGTGTACAGCGTGTCGTCCTCCGTCACCCAGTTGGTGGGTATGAGAGGTCCCGGGTTTCGGCACCAAAATGTTAGACATTTGCTCACTCTAACATTTTCGCAAGAACCACACGAGAGACAAGCAAGTTCTTTTAGACACCTGCAGGTGGAGAGTTCACACGTTGAAGGAGTGAAGTCTGAAACTCTCCCAACTGCAAGGACATATTTATTAGGAGAAAGAGTGGGGGCAAGAGTAGACTGAATAGGGAGCCCTTGTGCTCTAGTCAAAACATATCAGGGGGTGTTTTACGACCTTGTGTAGAATGGGACAACTTATCTTATTCATTACCGGTTGCATTCCAACATAATCATACGATAAGGATACTCTGTAAAACCCTAACACATATGTTATTTATTTACTTTGCAATTTAAAGCATTTCCTAGGTGTCTAAACATGTCAGTGTGATGCTCTTGTAAAAATACCATGGATAAAGAAAAATTGCTCACTTTAGACACCTCTTGTTGAAATGGCCCCATTTTGATGGGTGAGAGGGACAGAAAGACTTCTAGTACTTCTTCAACACCTACTGATTGATAGTGGTTATGTGACATTGTCTTTTGTGATTGCAGCGATGTTTCAAGCGCCACCGGCCGGCAAAGTGAAGCAAGAGTCCAGTCCAACCAAAGATCTGTGCTCCATCAGGATGCGTCACACAGACATGCGCCTTTATAACAACAGGTAGGACTACCAAGAAGAGGCATTCCGTTATGAAAGGGAGAGTGTCTTTCTCTCCATCATCACCTTCTCTCCATCTGCATCTTTCTCTCTACAGTGCCTGGGACAGGAAAGCATCGGAGTTGACATGTACCTCTGCGCTTGGCACCGACCCCCTGACTGGACCCGTGCCCCAGGAGCAGCAGCGTGCAAGGCAGGTGTCCAGCTGCCTCACCCACCACCACCACCACATATCACAGGGCAATCAAAGTCATCAGTTTGCATTGCCACACCCTCCCATCCGCTGCGCCACTGCAGCTTTCAGTTCAGAGCAGAGGTCAGTGCAAAAATACCGTCATTTTTTGGGTCAAATTTACATTTGCTGAGACTCTGACTTTCATTACCAACTGTGAGGCTGAAGGAAGCAAGTCTTCTCTTTTCCCAGAGTTGGAAAATAAAACATTTTGGTTTAAAGGAACAGTCATCCAAAATGGCAGAGTTGACAGCAATTTCTCACGTGAAAAATGTTCAACATGAGTATGAGAATATACTTAGAAGACCAAATGACTTGTAGGCACAAAAACCATCTGCGTGACATGGCCAAATCGCATACATTCAGCGAAATAAAAAAAGATTAATATTCCATTTTTTTAAAAGTTACCTGATTGTTTGAGTTCATATTTGATAGACAGGCACTCCGCAGACCCACTTTTTGTATGCAGGCAATTATGTACTACAGTAAAAAAAAGATAATAATAAGAAAAATTACAAAAAATACATAGGTTGTAATAAACACTTTTGCAAAAAGGCAAGGTCAAACTACTTTTTCTAAATTATTTTATTCCTGACTCTATTATATACATATATATAGAGAAGAGGAAATTGCAAATGAATTCCGTCATTAATTTGTGAACATTGGCCCTAGTTTATCACAGACTAACCCAGATGAAAATATTGACGATGTAACTATACCAAATAATGTTAAAATTTTTTTGAGAAGGTACAAGCAAGTGAAATTCTGAACACTGTTCAAAAATGTTCAAACAAAAAATCTAATAATTATTCTATGAGCATGTCACTGATCAAACAAATCATTGACATGATTATTGAGCCTTTCACATACATATGTAATTAATAATTTATCACAGTCATTTTTTCAGAAAGTATAAAATAGCCAAAATAATTCCAATCTTCAAAAAAGGTAATTAGAATGATTTTTTTTAATTACCAGTCTTTATCACCACTGTTCCAAATTTTTTGTATATGATTAAAATTGAATAAATTTATAAACAAATATAACATTTTAAGCAACAGCTAATTTGGATTTTGCTTAAATCACTCTACTGCTACAGCATTTATGGAATTAACTGAAGAAATTTGTACGCCCATGGATGTTTTAGTCAGTATTTTTGTTGATCTTGAAAAAGCAATTGATACACTCACCTATTGGATAAATTCTATAAATACGGCGTAAGAGGTGTTGCTCAATAATGGGTTAAGAGTTATTTAAAAGACAGAAGGCAGTTTGTTGAAATTAACAACAAGCAATACCGTACAATAACTTGTGGGGTACCTCAAGGATCCGTCCTGTAATCAGTACTTTTCCTTCTTTCTGTCAATGATTTTGTAACAGTCCAAATGATTTATTTGCGGACGATAGCACTTTATTTTACACTGGCAAATATTTGACTGAATTAGTTTAAGAAAATTATGAAGTACTGTATTTGTGGACCACTGTATTTTACACTTGCAAATATTTAACCGCAATAGTTTAATTAGTACAATGCTAATAGATTATCCTTTGTTATTAGCAAAACCAAATTTATGGGTTTGAGATCTAGGTTTATAGAGATGAAGGCAACATTGAGTCTGCATGAATTTAACGGACAAATGAAATTAAATTTCAATTTATGACCTGTAATAACCAGTATATAAATGTGCAAATTCCCTCTCAGGTCCTTTCTACCGAGCACAGCAAACATGCCCTACCCTTCCAACTCAAGCACCGCGGGCCACCCGTTGTATCAGCGGCACCTGTCAGAGCCTCTGGTTCCGGTCGTTGGTGAAGCTGTTTACAAACAGGAGATGGCGAAGCCCCACTACTCTGAGGCAAGGTCCTGTGGTTCTAACGGGATGGCCTTCAAACACATCACCATCAAACAAGAGCCAAGGGACTTTGGCTTTGACGCAGGTGTTTTTGAACTGAAGAGCTACATTTTCACCTTTGCTGTTTGTTGCAGTCAAGGATAGTACCTGGAGCAGCCTACTCAAGATATTGATAAGTTACCTTTCACTTTTGTGTCCTGAAGATGTTCGAACCTGCCAGTCCTTCAGTAAAACACCAGTCTTGTTCCCGCATGGTGGTGCAGGTGAGAGCCCATCCGTTATGCTCCACGGTCTTGCTTCAGTGCAGCCTCGTTCATCTCATATTCTTTACTGGCAGGTTTTGGTCATGATTCAGAAGCATGCTTCTACCATGATGATGCTTGTGTTGTGCCAGACAGACTGCAGGGTAAGAGAGTAAGACTTGACACCTGACCAATGACTGTGACTCAAGTCTCTTTTTTACTTATGTGCAGATAAAGTAAAGCATGATGGTTTGCCTTACCAGCGCCGTGGTTCTCTACAGCTGTGGCAGTTTCTCCTCACGCTTCTGGACAACCCGGCCAATGCACATCTAATTGTGTGGACAGGGCATAATATGGAGTTCAAACTTATTGACTGTGAAGAGGTTATTATTATGCACATGGCATTGAATCTCAACTTTCCTAATTTTACATCAAGTTTTCTTCTCGCTATCCAGGTGGCCCGGCTTTGGGGCATCCAGAAGAACCGACCTGCCATGAACTACGACAAGCTGAGCCGCTCGCTGAGGTACTACTATGAGAAGGGCCTCATGCAGAAGGTAAAGGTCAAATGGATTTGCACTCTGACCCAGACGTGTACGCTGAGTGCTCAGCTCGTCTCCTCTGATTGACTCCACTCACTGGCAGGTTGCTGGGGAGAGATACGTCTATAAGTTTGTGTGCAACCCCGAGGCCCTCTTCTCCTTTGCTTTCCCATACAAACAGAGGCCCAGTCTGAAGTCTGACCCTGACGCTCTTCACGCCAGTGAGGAGGAGGTCTTAACTCTGCCGCCCCACGAGGAGGAGGGTCCTTACTTGACCGATGGCGGCGAGCAGTGCATTCAGGGACTGGTCTTCCCCGAAAGCTGCCTGTACTAGTCTACAAAATGGCGATGTGGGATTTGTAACGTTTAAAATTGAAAAATGAACATCATTTGGTATATTCTAGCTCACAGAAATGCCAATGATGTTTCACTCATATTTTTCAGCCAGCAACTCAACGAGACATACACTGTGCAGGGTAGAATCATGATTTTACCTCCGACCAGGACATTATTAGGGAAAATGTAGTCCAACAGAAGTGGTATGATTATACCAAAAACACATTTTTCCAAGCCTTGCAGCACCTTAACTTGCCTGAAAGGGACATGCTCGTATTTTTCAGTCCTCCTCATCCGCTTGTAAATTTCTGTATTGAAATGTTGTTTTTCTTTTTGAAAGGTAATACTTTTGTCATTATATGAACTTGTAACTTTTTCGGTAGAACTGTTTTAATAAAAAGTGTAGCCTGTAGTTTTGACTCCGACTTTAATGCTACTAAATGAGAATTTCTTACAATCGGCTTAATGTGTCTTTGTATGGTAGAGTAGCCTCAGTCTTCGAAACACGGTACAGTTGACCCCTATACACTTGTGGTTTGGCACTCGCGGCTTTGCAAGTTTGAAGAATTTTCCCCAATATGATTTGAAATATATATTTTTCTTTCCCCAGTGCATTTCCCTCGCAAATAGTGAGGATTGATTGTATAATTCTGTATATGAATACGTATATTTTTGCAAAAGACTGATTTGCACAGTTTCACTTAATGTGTCACGGACCAATGTCTTTCTTTGCAGATTACTCATGTTTTTTGTGTGGGCTCACTGCAGGAGAGTAATGGCCTTCACATCCTGTACATGTGCCTTCTGTCAATCTTCAATGATACAATAAAACATTTTTACTCTTAAGTCTTTTCTATTTTAGACCAACTATTCTTATTGCATTGAACAAAAACTAAATTTAATTTGGGTCCAAATCTTATTTGTTCATGTTCTGGGGTGCAGTGGTCATCTCTCAACCCAGAGGTTGTGGGTTCAATCCTATTGGTTTGAGATATTGTGACCATGTCAAAATATCCTTGAGCAAGACACTGAATCCTGAGTTGCTCCTGATGCTGCATGATCAGTAGGCGAATGAGAAAGTCAGTGTGAATGCACTGAGGGTGCTGGATTCTGTCCACAATTTAGGGAGCGCGTTATCTGCGCCTCACGGCAAAAGCCTTTGCCAATCACCTGTTATCCAATTTACTCACTGCATGCTCGTTAGATTTCTTCAGATTTAGGAAAATGCAAAGACACTGAAGCAGAAATTAGACTTACACAGATTGGTTGAGTTCAATCACAATTCTTGTTCAAAAAGCTCTATTTTCAGGAAAGTACAATACAGCGCTGGGCCCTTCAAGAGTGGAAAGTCTCCATTCAGAAAAGGCAAAGTCCAAGGTTGTTAGATCAGTTTTATATTCAGTAGCACATTGTGGGCCGAGATTGATGGGTGATGTATCTTCGGGGTGGGGCAAGTTCGAAGGAGAGTCTGCTTGCATGGGAGTGGTGCTGATTATGGGCGATTCAGTGTGGAGGTGGGGTTCTGTTGGTGTGTGTGTGTGGAGGGGGGGCTGTTGTCTTCCATCCCGTCTTTCGGCCTTGGCGATCATCTTTGGTCGAGTCTTTGGGTGGCTCCTTCTGGCACCTGCTGGTTTTATCTCCGCGTGACCTTCCTGTGAATATTCTTCTCCAATCTTGGACATACACTGTTGTACCTCATTCTTATTCTTTTAATTTTGTCATTTTGTACGAAATTATGTTAGCTTTTGGCTGTGACATCATTTATCTATTGCTGTTCTTTTGATACATCATGTCTTTGCTTATTCTTACTTTAATCATGCTTCCAACCGTATCTTTTCTTTGTTAGGCAAACTATTTCCCTCTGTGCAGAGCGTTCAGTAGTAATCAAAAACTGGCGTCTAGCATTAGTCAAAACATAAGATACAATCAAGTACTGAACGGTCAAGACGACTCTGGTCGTGTCCATGATTCAGAGAAAAAACATCAGGCATGCATTACACAGTTCCTTAAGGGTCATTAAGCTATTTAGGCAATCTATCAAAAGTCATTTGTTATTTCAAAGTGCTCAGAAATATCAGATCATAAAGTTATAAAAACCTTTCTCATCACCACTTATCAAAAATGTCTAGTTATGTCTTTATTGATTTGGTGTGTAGGTATAATTATATGCTTAAAATGTTTCTTTTATTTATTTAATATGTGAATATACTTGTCTGCTTATGTACTTTATTCAATGAGGTTTGAGCATATCTGTTTTTGTAGCTAGGCAGGACTTTTTGTATTTTGACCCCATTTCCTGCAAGGGCCTTAACAGCTAGGTGGAAAAGCGCAATACAAAAGACCATTTACCATGAATAAAACTACATCCATCCATTTTCTGAATGTATCTTCACAAGGGTGATGGATGTGCTGGGGTCTATCCCAACTGACTTTGGGCAGTAGGCTGGGGACACACTGAACTAGTAGCCAGCCAGTGGCAGGGAACATATAGACAACAACCTTTCACACTCACACCTATGGACAATTGAATCGGCCCACACTGGAAGGTCAGAGCCAGAATTGAACCCACAACCACTGCACTGTGAGGCGGAGGTGCTCACCAGTCAATTACCGTGCCGCCCATAAAACTACATTCATAATTACATTACAACATAGAACAAGAGTGGTCCCCATCCACCGGGCTCCACTGGAGATATTTTGTCAAGGAGAATGGTCAAAAATACTTTCAACCAGAATCCAGACTCTCGTTGGAAGGTATAGAAAATGTTTAGAGCATAGGTGTCAAACCCAAGGCCCGGGGGCCAGATGCGGCCCGTCATATCATATTATGTGGCCCGCGAAGACAAATTTTGCATCGACTTTGTGTTATTACTAAAATTATAAATTGTCTTCAGTTTTTCAAAACAGAAATCTTGCTAGCAATTTTTATTACCATTCATCTTTTTAAACAATTTGAACAGTTTTGACTAGTCTCTGATTTCAAAACTAGTTATTCATCAGTTTGCCGTGTAGCCTATACTGTAAATAATATAAGGCGTTGACAGTCATAATGGCCCTCCGCGGGAAACTATGACTACAATGCGGCCCGCAACAAAAATGAGTTTAACACCCCTGGTTTAGAGGGTGTTATTTCTGCAAAAGGAGGATCTACTAAATATTGATGTCATTTTTCTGTTGGGGTGCCCAAATCTATGCACCTGCCTACTTTTGTTTAGGTAATGATTGCACACTCTCTGTAAATCCTATAAACTTCATTCCACTTCTCAAATATCACTGTTTTTGTCTGCTATATAATATATTTAACTGAAATTGTTGATCCGAACAACCAATTATTTATAAAAGAAAATCTTGCAAATGATCAGGGGTGCCCAAACTTTTGACTGTATGTAGATATAAAAAGTCAAGTGTTCTTGTCCCTGAAGGAATTTTGAGTGCATTGTAGTGTTCATGTGAAAGATTATGTCCGCATTATCTATGTTTGTGGAATTGTCATACTCTTTCCCAATCTGGGAGGCACGGCTTCACCAATTTATGTGAGTATTGAGTTGCGAAAAAACCCTCAGGTTTTGTCATTTGTAGGCCTACAGTAAATGGACTTGCATATGTAATGTATCCATATTCTTCTGTTTTGTCATTTGGTCATGTAGGCCTACAGTAAATGGACTTGCATGCGTAATGTATCCATATTCTTCTGTTTTGCATGCACCCCCCCCAGTGCAGCGCTGTCTATTTATGTAGTTTACCACTACCAGAGTGTGAATGTGTGAGTGCATGAATAGCGATGTATTCACGATGTATTCTCGAATGTTAGTACCATATTCACTGTAAAGCGTTTTTGAGTGTCCAGAAAAGTGCTGTATACATCTGCATTGTTATTAATAATAATTAGTCAATTCATCATTAGTTCTCATCAAGTGTAATTACAACCAATTGTAGTTCTGACTGTTAAAAACTGACTGTTCAAAAAAAAAATACAACAGGCGGTATTATAACGGCTCTTTTATTTAGCAAAAAAATGTTCTTAGTCACTTGGAGCTCTGCTTTAAACACAGCTGCCTCCAAAGTCACATAGTTTTATTTAATTCTTCCTTATAAATTAGAATGGTATATTATGCATGCAATACCGCATTAGCCGCTGAGGATTTTCACCTTCCACAGACAAATCCACAATAAACACAAGATTCCCTCAATGGTCCAGATGAAGCTATGCGGAAAAGGGTAGGTGCAGAGAGGCAACAGTATGAAGTTGGCGATTGCATAGTACATGAAGATCCTCATTTAATGCAGAACATGCTGCTTTTAATTGCAGATGACTGAAACCTTGCTTTTGTAATAGTATATCTTTGATTCTCCACATCTCTCAAAAGACTGTATGTACATTTGTTAGAAAACAAACCCAAACACAAGAATCACAAATGCCCATCTGTTGCATTTTGACTGGAATAAAGGTACTTTCCTAATAAATGTACTTTCTCCCCCTAAGCATTGTTGAGTTTTTCAACTAATTGACTCAAAGTAATTTATACTGCATATCTTAATAAGGACACAGAGACATGAATGGTTTAAAATATCTTCCTTGTCCACTCAAGCAGCATAGTTGAACTTTTTTTTTTTTTGGGGGGGGGGGGGGGAGTATAATTGCAAAGTTGTTCCTCTTTATACTGTTCTATGTGGCAGAGGGCTAAAAAAGCACAATTTATGTTAATGTGCAATCACTATTTTAACCTATTGTATCACATTTTAAATGAGACAACCAGAAATTTTGGAGCTGGTTTTAAAGTCATCATTGTTAACTATGGCACCAATTTAATCTAATTATTTCCCTCATGATATAGCAGATATCTGGCATTAAAATGCTGTCCATTTCAATATCTTGCAGAGTATTTCAATCCAGTCCTGATAGCAAGAGTAACGTTCCTACAAGCTGGCAGTTGCACTGGTGCACATTTTTCGGCACACGTCAAGAGAAGAAAACTGTCTAACTTGATCAACAGGTGTGGTCATCCGTCCATACCGATTTTGAAAGGTCTGTTCGATATAAATTGGGAAACATGTTTGATTCATCATCTCCAATAAAGGTCTCGCAACCTAAACTGCAGAGGTCACTTATTTAATCGATTCAATAGATTTTTGGGTTTGTTTTACTGCCCATTGCATGCCTCAACGCCTCGCCAAATGCCTCGCATTTAGTATCTGAAACTATCTTCATGAAATCCCATTTCCCATGCAAAAAAACCCAACAACCCAAATAACAAAACAAATCACATTTACCGTAAAACTACAACATAAAGTGCCTTAAAATCATTATTAGCTACATCTGTACTTCTTTATTTCAGTCAAACTTCAATTACACTGCCACTTAACAGCGATGCAAACACAAAAAGGTTGCTGCTGTCCCGGATTGGAATCGCAAGTTTAGGGAGCTATTGTAGCTGGCTGCACTGATACAATTTCACATAGTTTCATTTGCCTTAAATGTCTTACTGAATATCTTTTGCTTGATTTGTAGAATTCAAGGGTGGAGGTGAAACTAGATACAACTTGTGAACTTGTACAAATGGGGTAAAAAAACAAAACAAATTGAGGTGAAAATATGACAGATATGCAGCCAGGAAACCAGGAGCTAAATGCATGAGGATTGACAATGCAACTCGACACAAATGACCAAGCAGGAAGCTAATTGGCTGATGGATGTCGGTGGGTCTGGGAAGGACCTGTGGAACCCCAGGCAAAACCAATCACAGGAAACAATTCACTAAAAGGACACTGAAAGCCCAAATAAAAAGCCAGAAACACCTGTGATTTAAATGCTATCAAATTGAAACATATAGGCAGAATCTCTTTTAAAATTTCTCCTATTTGCTAGCTAGATTCTAGCTTCCAAACTGCTTACAACAGAAGCAGAGCACTGTTTTCTCTCTCGTCTGATCTGTATGTAGCAGCAAGTCTTTCCTCCTTAATGAACCACTAAAGCTATACAATTCAAGAAGTAATGTTCAATGATCAAAATAGTTCAAGCATGTGAAGCACCAATTTTTCAACGAGGAGCACGCAAGACAATTTCCAATGTGCACGCGCTTTCCAAGGCCACCCCAGACCACGCATCTACAAGCTAGTGATTTAAAAAAACAAAAAACAAAAACAGAACTACAGGATAGATACCAAAGATCTAGGAAGGAAGGAAGGAAGGAAGCAGACCTTCATCATTTATTAGCATGCAATAAGCTAAAAGGGGTTTTTTACATGGTTAGGGAAGGGGTCTGTGTCCAGTGGACCTCCTTCCCACCTGGTGTGACATCACATCAGCACCGTGTGACCACTGCTGATAGCAGCGAGCATAATCAATGCAATATGTCTTCTGAGCGTGATCCAGAAGGTCCAGTAGTAGGCTGGGCATCATGAAACTTAAACTTCAATTTCTGCGAATGTTTAGGAGGTTTCATACACAAACAACCCCCCTGAAAATAGGGAAAACTTGGGACAATCTTGGCTCTGTGGTAGCAATTATTTGTGGATGGATTCTGTTCACCCATGATGACTCAACAGGGTTCAGAGCCGGTGCCGGGAGTCATGGCTGTAGCTGCCCGGGGAGCTGCGGTTGCGGTGTGGCTTGTATGCGTCCTGATAGGGGTCCTGGTAGTCCTGGTAGGGGTCCTGCGCTTCTCGGCTATGCTGCGAGCCTGACGACATTCGATTGCGTCCCTTGTGTGCCCGTTCATTATGGTAGTTTTCGTCAGATGTCATCAGGTTGCGACGCTCGTTTGCAGTAGAATGGTCGCCCGTGTGGTTGCTTTGTTGCATTCTTTGGCTCTGGCATTAAAAGGGACAAGTAAGGCATGATACACATGGTGTGTCAAACCAACATGATCTTGAAGTTGCCTTGGCATACCTGCAGTCCAGAGATGCTGGTAGGGTACGCTGTGAGGGTGCTGGGGCCTAGGTTGTGTCCCAGCAATGGGTTTAGTGGCGTTGCCATGGAGGTATGAGTTGCTTTCCAATAGGCCTCAAGGTATTCTGCAAGATGCTCACAGGCATCTTCGAGCTGATTCTCGTCTAGGATGATGTCAAACATTTCCTGTTGGCAGCAAAACGCTCGACAGCTATTATTTGTTGTCATTTCAATGAAACAAAGAGAACAATATGCTATGAAGCTGGCCCCTTACTGGTGGACATTGAGCGAGTTTGTCTGCAGCCACAAGCTGCACATTCAGGTGTTTGCTCTGGGACTTCCCTCTGGACTTGACTAGCCTCTGCAGAACCTGAAGGACAAGGACAGACAAATGTGATCAAATTAGTGGGGCTTTTAATGGAGTCCTCGGCACCGCCGTTCTGGGTGGTCCTCAGGATGTCAGTGTGACTACACCTTAGCTCATGGTCAGTGTGATTACACCTTAGCTCCACATGATCATTGTATTACTGCCTGTGAAAATGTGAAAAATACCAGACTAAGACTTTGTTAGGGATGTTTATAGTAATCCCGTGGTAATGGGTTATAAATTCATGTGCCCCATGTCAAGATGCTGTGGTGCAAAATACTCATTCTAGATTCACAAAAGGAAGACAATTATGTACCTGCCATTGATACTGCACTAATATCAAGACGTGATTGTTGTCACTGCTGAGTAGGTATTGCATGCTCTATTCAACAATTTAATTTTATGCAGATGGGCATGATCACCGTTCAACTGGACTTGCTTGAGCTTACCTTTGGCGAGGACACTTTGACGTGGACAATGATAGGAGCCAAGGAGGTCTTGAGTAGTTGTGCTGGGTGGTTGATAGTGTCAGCATCCAACACTACCAGCTGCAATGAGCGGGCCAACTCAAAGATGCGCTCAATCTCACTTTGCACTTCAGCTGATGACACAAAGAAGAAGTAAGGATCGGCTGAAGGTGCCATGAGAGAATCTTATTGTTCTCTAACTAACTTTCCATTAGACCGCATTTAAAGCATAATTTCTTACCCAAGCTCGAACGGGTGTTGGACCGCTCTATAATGGCCCTCTTGCTGGGGTTGTTAAGGACGGACCTCTTGGCTAAAGAGATATCTGCTGTGACTCGAGTGATTGATATTCTGTAAGAGTGTGACATATAATCTGTAGATCCATTTGATGGAAAAAAAAACGAAAAACTAAGAGGAAACACTGCATTTGTTTTACCTGCCGTCAAATCTGTGCTTGAGAAAGTCAAAGAGTGCTTTCTGCATCATATCAGTCACCTGCACAGAACAATGTAAAACAATTTGCCAACTGCTGAAAAGTTTTTAGTTTTTCAATCCGTCCGTCCGCCCGCCCGTCCGTCCTTCCATCCATCCATCCATCCATCCATCCATCCATCCATCCATCCATCCATCCATCCATCCATCCATCCATCCATCCATCCATCCATCCATCCATCATTTTTCCAAGATCACATTCCCAGTGCAGCAGTTTAACCAGACTTCACTGTGGGCAAGCAGACCTATCAGAGGGACAGAACAACCTGTATCAGGCAGTCAAGTACCCCAAACTCCTGGAGCACCACCCGCACAGAACTCCCAGAGGGACATGATCAAATGCCTTGTCGACAAAGCCCTCATTGCCTGGTTGGGAGAACTCCCATTCATCCTTCAAGACCCTGCTGTTCCGATCCCAGGACAAAAAACGCATTGCTCCACCAGAATCTGAGAATTGAATTCCTGGCACGCCGTCCTATTTAGAACACCAGATTAGACTTTACCAAGGAGGCGGAGGATTGTCAAGTCAAGTCAAGTCAAGTTTATTTGTATAGCCCTAAATCACAAACAGTCTCAAAGGGCTTCACATAGACAAAAATTGACAATTATTCTCAAAGCATCCCCTGATCTTAAGTTCCCAAAAGGGCAAGGAAAAACTCAAAAAAACCCTGCCTGCCAGGGTTAAATGAGAAACCTTGAGAAGGTACCACAGATGGAAGGATCCCCCTTTCAGGATCACCAGGTTGGAATGGATGCAGAGAGGGCACAAGTAATACATAATATGAAAATCAATGAAAAAATGGATGTCGGAGGTGCCCTCGATTGTCCTGGCAGTGTCTTCAAGGAGGTTGAGCTGCAGTTGTCAGGCCCTATAGTATGGAACTCATGCTCCGGTCCCCCTTTTCAATGAAATACACATTGTAACTTGGAGGGTTGACAGAAACTATGAACAACAGAGGGACCACCATCCTAGTGGATTCCAGTTGGCCCATGAATGAATGACTGAATGAATGAACGAATGAACGATCGAACAAACGAACGAACGAACGAACAAACGAACGAACGAACGAGTGTATGGACGGACGAACGAGGGAACGAACGAGTGAACAAATGAGAATAAATGAAAATAAATAAATGAAAAAATAAATGAATGACAATTTCTTTTTGATATGTCATGAAAAAAAGAAGAGCCAAAGGGCACAGGCTGAAGCACACGCTTATTTTGCCCTACCCTTTTTACATGATCAATCCTTTTGGAACAATTAACTCAAACATCCTAAAATAGTCACGTAAAAGTAACACAAAGCAATAAGACAACCTTCATTCTCATATTTTTTAATAACCTAATTTTTAACAAATGTTTGAACTCTTAAATTGTCATGCACGCTTTCAAATCCTTTTCGATTATTTCATACTTTGACACCGCTTACAGAAAAACATTAATCTTTCATTTTCGTCCTGGGTTTTATTTTCTCAAAAATTTGCTTCCTTCAAAGCTCATATCAAGAATCCCTTTTCTTAAACATATTTTTGAAATGACCAGAAAACTGATTATAATACAATCGGAGTCATCTTTTGTGGAATAAAAATTTGTTTGGTTGAGTGGGATATGCGCTACCCATCTGCTGCCTCCAGAATCCCAAAAGGACTCTTTCTTCAAATTGATGGCAACATCGGTGTTCGCCCATGGGTTCGGGGATTCCTGCCATGACAGGTACTGACCACCTTTTAGCCATGGATCCAGTCAGATGCCTCAACAAATGCGGTATGACAAACGCTGACTCAATTTGGGGACATGCCCCATGTTGTAGGTGAGCCGTGCTTTTCTTTTTGGTCCCTCACCTATGACCCATTTGCAATGGGCATAAAGCCTCAAACAACTTGGCTCCTAAGATCACAAAGACACACAAACCCCTCCACCATGATAAGGTGATGTCTCAGGAAGGAAGGAAGCCGGAGTACTCTGAGAAAACCCCCACAAGCATAACACGCACACACACACAAGTCTTCTCAAGCTCACCTCATAACCCTTGAGTGAGGGTCCCACCAGCACCACAGGTCGCATGGAAGGAACCACATCATACGGGGGGACGTGCTCCGTCTGTCAATCCAAAAATATAGTCAGCAGTGGGTGGAGTGAGACAATGGGGCCAAAATAACACAATCAGACAGCTCCAATGGGCAGCGGATGAATGTGCATTACAATCAGTAGTTCGAATGACATGATGCATGATGCAAACTCACTGAAACCATGTTTCCAACAAACAGTACAGTTCAGTTTAAGTCAGTGCTTGTATTTGTATTGCAAAGTGTCCCACCAACACACTTTCTTAATAGTTGATCTTAGTTGATAGCTGTCAGCTACAGTGTGCTATGCTTACCAGTTCTATTCAATGGACGCAATAGTTATGAGGTATGTATGGCAATGAAGATGGAAAAGATCTGGCAATATGTTTTGTATTTCTTTAGCATGGCGTTAGAGTATTTCTTACAAGAACAACACAAATGTTTTTGTGAAAAGCTATTATGTGGTCTTCGAATTCCTTTTGGTTTTGGTAGTTATGGCACTTAGTCATAATAAATGTGTGCCCACCTTTGTGTTATTTTGGTCGCTTTCACAACAATGTCGACTAATTAAATCAAACTGCAATGAATGATGAAAACAAGGCTTAAATGTAACAAGAGAATGAAAGGATGAGGAGCAACATGCCAATGTTGTCTGCAAACAGACGGTTAGCTGATTCATTATAGTTTATATTTTTAAAGATGTGAAAAAAGACAACTTTGATACTTCAGTCAGCCTGAAGTATTGCGCTCCGTGTGAAATGTGGCCACTTGCTGCAGCACCACAAGCTCCTGTCATTCGGCAATGGAGGCCACAAGAACTCAGTGGAATGCTTCGTGAGCGGGTCTCACCAACTTACCACTTTCTGTTTCTGCTTTCCTGTGGGAGGGGAGAGAAGACAGCGACAGTGTTGTCAGTGGCTGCTTGGGGAAGGAGTCACAGTTAGAAACCTTGCAGGCCATGAGCAAAGAAAACCTAGCAGCTATCAACTAGGATCAAGAAAAATCATCAGAGAAAAGGCTATGTTCCTATTATAGTCAGAAAATCACATGAGTGCTGTTCAGGGGGGGGGGGTTTCATAGTCTTGTCGTTGGATTCACACTGTGGTAAGCCCCACTCTCAGAACGCCTGCAGTCCTCAACTGGAGGAAGAGGAGCATCATGGGAAAAATGTACCAACAACTGTAGGCAGTGAACTTAGGCTTTAAGCAGAGACAACGGGAAAGCTTTACGGTCTTATTCTATGCTCTTGTGCTTCAGGAGGCTCGTTCGTCTCTAAGCAGGTGGTTGGCTACTTAGGGCCCACTCCCCCTGTCTGATGCTCTCACCTGCCGAGGATATGAGGGGTCGGATAGAGGCAGACACCTCATCCTCTACACTGGAAGAGGAGTTCCCTCCGGACTTACTGGAAAACACAAGAGGGGGATAAAGAGAGACAAAAACACAGCGTGGCATTAATGCAGAAAATGGGAGAAAGTGTGAGGAAACGTTAAGGGATCAGTCCAGGAATTCCAGCTACAGTGAATATAAGCGTGCCCGCTTGTCTGAGATGCTGGTGGCAGTCACCAAGCTCACGCAAGTAGAGCTCTGGAGCAGTTGGGTCCACAGAGATTAGCGTTAAAGTCGACTTTGAAGCTTGAAGAGGTGCATGAGTTACTGTACAAATGCCGGGTGACATAACCTTCAAGACACATTACGCTTGTGAGAAAGCGCACACAAAGTTAATGGGAACTCGTAATAGAGCTGCTGAAAGTGACTGCGTGTGTGTGTGTGTGTGTGTGTGTGTGTGTGTGTGTGTGTGTGTGTGTGTGTGTGTGTGTGTGTGTGTGTGTGTGTGCGTCCCGTGTGTGTGAATAGAGGAGATGGTCTATCTAAACAGGCATGAGTCATAACCAGATTCGCACCCGGTAAAGAGTTCAGGAGAATGTCAGCTGTTTGACGTGACGTTTATTTGACTTTAATAGAGACCTCAAATCATTAGCAATTTTGGGAATGCATGTTCTTGGATGAAAATAAAAAAACAGGTCTTCTGCAACTTACCCTTGCACTCGTCCTCTTTTTTGCTCCTGCTGAAGCCTGATGTTCTCCAGCTTCAGGGGGCTGGGGATGAAGCCGATCTCACATCCCTCCTTCACCAAGCGTCCAATCCACCAGTCGTTATTGAACTTCTAGAAACAGAACACAAGGAACAACACCACAAACTTGACACAATTTTTCTTGATGAATAGATGTAATAGCTAATTTTAAAAAAGGCCAAAAGAACCTCTTTTATGTGGAGAAAGTCCTTGGCATCAAAGGAGATTGCTGTGGCGGGAACTGGAACATCTTCATCCAGAGCCCCACAGTAGCTGACATTGGTCCTCACAGCAAATGCTACAGGCTTGGTCTGGAGACATAGTCACATGATACTTTGGGATGAGAATTGCACCAGAATCTTACAGTATGTGTGCGTGTACACCTTGGCTCTCTCCAGCTGGACGGTGGCCTGCTGCTCCCGCTCCTGTCGGCTCTGTCCCGGTCCTTGGCTCTGGCTTGGACTCTGGCTCTGGACCTGGGCCTGCACGTCACGCTCCTCCTCCAAAGAGACATCTGAGTCTGATGGTCGGCTAGTGTATGAATCAGCTGAGCCCTGCAAACATGTCATGGTAAATGGTAAACGGAGTGCACTTGTATAGCGCTTTTATCTACACCACATGGTGCCCAAAGCACTTTACAATCCCTCACAATCACACATTCATACACACACCAATTGGAGGCTGCTGCCATGCAAGGCACAACCCTGGGAGCAAAATGGGGTTCAGTGTCTTGCTCAAGGACACTTCGACATGGTCAGCGGGGTTGAGGATTGATCCCACAACCTTAGAGTTGAGAGGATTGTTCAACAATCTTTTCAGGATTGAGGAGAATTTAGATCGTTACGGTGTCTCAAGACTGATTGCACAGCACCATTTACTTACTACTCATCTCTATACACCAAGTCTAAGCTTGCCTTTCACAGGGTCTAACAACAAGCAGGCTGCTGGATTGTGCCATCATTAGGACAACAAAGATATCCAAATGGTGAAATAAAGTCCACACCCAAAGAGAACACAAAAAACACTCTAGTCTGTTTTGGTATTATTAAATAGAAATAAAAGACACATTCTGCTGACTCTTTTCATTGAGATCAGTTCAGCGCAGCGTGCTCAGCTGAGTAAGTCATCTGTGTAATGGATTTTTTGAGGACACAAAACGGTTACTTCAGCTTCAGTGCAAATTTATAAAAGATAGGCTACAATGTGGAGTTTAAAGTGAATTAGGGTTGAGTTGCAGGAAATGTGTGAGGGCCAAGACTGTCTTGATTTGATGTCTCTCTATCACAAATAAGCCAATAAATGTGTGTGTCCTCATGCCGTTTTTACCCGTCATGTAGAAACACTAAGCAAAGCACCTTTTTATCTATATGTGGATGCTTTGCAGCATCCCAACCCTGATCCAATAGAGTAGCTTCAGCATGTGACTCATCAACATCACAATCCACTTAATGACATCACGATGCATGATTCTTACAGCCTGGGCAGAGCCTACACAAACGGGCCGCCTCAGGTGGAGTGGAAATACTTGGTCGCATCTATTTCGAGCAGTATAATGTCACAATGAACATCTTTCCATCTTCTTCCTGGTGCTGGGATTAGCAACATTTCTGGGAGCATCAGAGCAATGAGCACTTAATGGACTGCAGCAGCCGCACATCACGAGCATACATGGTGGGAACGGAGATAAAATTGACGGAAGACACACATCAGAAACCATCTGCCAAATTTGCACCCCCACCCTGTCTCACGCACACACACACACGCACACACACACACGCACACGCACGCACGCCCCCCCCCTCCCCCTTCCAGCCGAAGCAGAGCCCACCACCACACTATGTTGTTGGCTTAAAGGCCTTTCGACTATTCTATGCGTGAGCACAAAGAGTGAGAGCCGCACGCATACAAACACTCACCGCCTCCGAGTCTTCAAATCCATGCAGGTACAAATTGTCATACATGGAGGTTTGTTATTCCAACGCACGCCTCTGACACAGAATGAGAGGGGATAGAGCAAATGTAGAGTCTGAAGAGGAAGGAGGGGGCGCCAGAGAAGGGGGGAAAGGATGGATGGGATGACGACAATCCCCTCTCCTCACAGCATGGAAGGCTCTTTAAAAAAAAAAAGATCTCGCTCCTCCCGTTTGGTCTTCTGGAGCCTTGATGGTTGCAACGTCTCCCTGGTCCCACAGAGCTGCTAGCTGGCTCACATTATAGGATGGAGAGGCTCTCCCTGGAGGTAGCCCAATCCTGGCATTTCATTTCATCACACAGGCAAACAGCGAGCAGCAGCAGCAGCAGATCCTGCCTCAATATCCAAGCCTGATGACTGAGCAAATGTGCACCAATGTGATTGGTTAGCTCACTGGCCAGTCAGCTCGGCGGCAGCAGGAATCAGTGGGGGAGGAGGGTGGATCAGCATCCTCCATTTTCATTTTGAACCCGTTCTCAGAGAGCTGAAGTTATTCCAAGGAAATAATAATAATAATAATAATAATAATAATAATAATAATAATAATAATAATAATGGGCAGCATCGTGGTCCACTGGTTAGCACATTCGCCTCACGGTTCAGAGGTGCGGGGCACGATTCTTCCTGTGTAGGGTTTGCATGTTCTGCCTATGCCTGGGTAGGTTCCTTCCAGCTGCTCCGGTTTGATCCCCATTCCAAGAACATGCACGATAGGCCGATTAACCACTACAAATTGTCCGTATGATTCGTGAGTGCGAGTAGTTGATTGTGTGGTTGGTTGTCTACGTGTGCTCTGCGTTTGGCTGCAAGCCTTGTGGAAGATGACTAATAATAATAATAATAATAATAATAATAATAATAATAATAATAATAATAATAATAATTTATCAATGGATAGTGTGGCACTATATAAATTCAAGTTTTTTTAAGTGTAATACAGTCGTGCTGTGGTAGAACTAGTCGATTTGGAGCATTAATACATTTTATTCCACTTATCTGGGTCGGGTCTTGGGTGCAGCTTTAGCAAGGATACCCAAACTTCCTTCCTCCTCGCTACTTGGTCCAACCCTTCAGACCCTTCCCAGGCCAGCTGTGGGACATTGTGTCTTCACCATGTCCGAGGAGGCCTTCTTTCAACGGGATATTCCTGAAATCCTTCACCATAGAGGGATTCCTAACCCAGACGAAACTCATATTTTGGCTCTTCTATCTGACCTGATCTGTGTAAGCATACACTGAATGGTAAATGGAAAGCTTTGACTTTTGGTTCAGCTCCTTCTTCACCACCAGAGATCGATACGGAGTCCATATCAATGAAGATGCTACACCGATCAGCCTGTCAACCTCCTGCTCCATCCTCCCTTTGATTGACAACAACAAAAATGCCATATCCCATATCCTCCATATCCCCCATACTCATAAAACACCTCCCACAGAACTCCCCAAAGGATCTGGTCAAACGCCTTCTCAAGTCCACAGAACTCATGTCGACTGGTTAGGCAAACTCCCACACACCCTCAAGGACCCTGCTATGAGTGTTGTGTTGTTCTGCCGTTCCACAGCCAGAACTAAAGCCACACTGTTCCACCCGAATCTGAGATTCGACTTTCCTCTTCTGCAGCACCCCTGAACAGACCTTCCTAGGGAGGCTGAGCAGTGTGATCCTCCTATACACCCTCGGACTGCCACTCCAGTCTGCCAATCCAGAGGCCCCCTTCCCATTGTCCATGCAATGTTGTAGAGGTGTGTCAACCAGGACAGCCCCACAACATCCAGAGTCTGTTGTAACTTAAGGTGGATCTCATCCACCTTTGGGGACTTGCCACTGATGACCCACATCGGTGACTTCAGTACCAGAGATAGGACAGCACACTTCAGTCTCCAGTCTCCCTCAAAGAAGGCCATGGAATTGAGGAGGTCATTCTCCCCAAGACACAATGTCCTGAGTCGAGGTCAGCAGCACCCGGTCGCCATGATATACAGTGGTGCATTTCTTCCCCTTTCTGAGACACCAAAAGGCAGAAGATAATTTCTGTGAAGTCGCCTGGAAGTGATTTTTCATGGCCCAACCGCACCCCTCTTATGTTTGAGTTGGTACCTCAGCAACCACCAAAGGAGGGTTAGGGTTAGGGGTTAGGGCTGATGGGTATCGGCTGCCTCCAACTCTGGAGGCAGCCGATACCCATCAGCTGCCTCCAGAGTTCCACAGGCCTAAAAAGGCCAGATAGAACTTAACTGCTGGTGTCCAACAACAGGTTCTGGTTGAAAACAATTTGCAAATCATTATATTCCTTTTTATTGACATTTTACACAGTCCCAACTTTATTGGAACTGGATTTGTGGTATTTGACCGCTTGAGGAAATCAAGCAGTAGTAAGTAAAAAAGGCTTCTTTTCCTCACACTTAGCTGCCAACAGATGAATGTGTTTCATGTTGCTCAACTGAAGACATACAGTATGAAGCTGCTGGCAGTCATCTTGTGGTGTACTGCAATCACCCAACAGTGAAAGAAAGAAAGTGCAGGTATCGTGCACAACGCAATAATTTCTCATCGCTGTGCCCGGGACAAGCTTCTGCTCAGCAAAAGCGCAATTTCATGATTGTGTGTGATTCTCACTGCTTAGCACCTGTCTGAGGATGAAGCTGGTTGAAGTGGTGCTGCCATCAGACCTCTTCAGACGGCTTCTTCGGGAGTAAGTGCCCCGGTTCACCTGCAGTAAGCATTGTCAACAAAAGAGAAAACCGCAAAGCTGCATTATTATAAACATTAAGGTTCAAAATTAATCATTAAGGTTCAAAATCCCATTTATTTTTATGACTCAAGTTGTCCATTATCTATATCTATTTAATTCATTCACTCATACAATTGGGCATAGAAAATTAATGATCGATTTATAATTTGTGGACTCAGATAATATAGCATGATGTCACTGTTAGCGCTAGTTCTCTGATAGTTACAGACAAACTTGTGGGAGAAATGTTGGTTGATGCCGAAACCTGATTCCTTCTAAGAAACTCTTTCGATTAATCAAACCCCACAGGAAGGCCGGAGCCAGAATCAAACCTGCAACCTCTGCACTGTGAGGCGGACGTGCTATTATTATTATTATTATTATTATTATTATTATTATTATTATATATTGGGAGGAATCTTAAAGACAGGTAGTTACAATTGAATTAACCACCCTGGCAAATTTAAAATCAGAATACCCCATTCTAAGACAATAAGTGAAAATAATGTGGCAGATTGCCTGTTTCTTGTGTCATTCCTGAAGAAGCCAGACTGGGTAACCGTAGACAATTTTTGGGATTGATTCAAAAAGACTACATTGGCAGTTGGAGGACTAGAAATCTGAGGTACACAAGCTCGTTGTCTTAAAAAGGATAAAGCCCAACTGTGCCACGGTTTCTGAACCTGAATTTGCCACCTCTTGGAGAAAATCCTCCAACAGCAGTGTTGTAAGATGTACCTGTCATTCGAGGAACACATGCACCTGGCTGTTGTGTCAAAATACTATACCATTAGTTTATTTGCTAAATTTGATGTATTCTTTGCTTAACCGTTGTGTTTTACTCCTTTTTCCCTCAATGCTTCCATTCTTTGTCTCACCTCCATAAATACCATGTATAACAACGAACTTATTCTCTAGAGAGCAAAATTAATTATCTACCAGTGATTTGTTCCATTTCGGTCCGTGTCTCTAGAGTGAACGACAATGTCAGGGAAGTCAGGGCCCAATTCTGTCAATGTCTACAACAAGGTCATTAATCTGGGCCACCATCTTTCTCTGTCGCCAAATGCATGCCAAGAAAAGCCAGTAAGGGTGAGGTCTCGAAATAGCCTTCTATTATAATTAGATGGAATTCTATGAAGATATTTTGTACAGCTACATTGCTTTCACCCGTAAGAAATGTTTCTATCGCTTTGAAGAGAAGAGAAGAAAGAGTCTTAAAAAGTATATTGACTCATTGCAATGATACATTGTAGAAGATTTTCATTGGAAAAGCTGAAGTTTGTATCAGACTCAAGTATAAACCGCTATAATAAAGAAAGTACATAGAACTCCTGAGCACGTTAAGCAATTCAATTTCGAGAAGATACCTGAAATATGGGCGCTTGGATGCCCTCACCAATCTTGTTCCGTATGTAGATATGTCGGGACATTTCAGCCAGGACATCGGTCCAGACTGCTGGCTGCTCCAGTGTGGCCCAGCAGAGGGGTGACGGCTTGCGGGCTGCGTGCTCCAGCTTCACACCACACCGCGGGACATGGGCTCTTGCTGTCTAATTTCCTCCGCTGCGAGGACACAGGTGCTCCTGCTGCTGCTGTTGAGGACTGGGAAGCTTGAGAGGATGATGATGATGATGATGATGAGACAATGATGATGACGGCGATGATTGTGATGCTCGCCCACTCATAAGCAGATGGACTTGAGTGATAGATGAGGGAGGGGGGTCTTTATTTAGCTTGAAGAGAGGGCTAATTGTGGGCTATTTCAGACACTACGTAAGAGTTATTCTCAGCTCTCCCTGGAAACAGGCTCATTTGGAATAATACAAAAAGCGTTACGAAGGACTGGACATCAATAGGAAAAGCTGTCATGGTCTGTCTTTGATTTGAAAAAAGCATTAATCAACTAATTGTTTCCTTTATTAGTTAAATAAATCTAATGAATATATAAATGCTTCATTAAATAATTAAATACATTTCTCCATTAAGTAAATGTTTCATTTGTTAAATGTTTCATTTCATTCATTCCGCACTTTTTGACCAAGACATTGACTGCAATTTTAGAAATACTTGAGAGCTTCACTGGAACTCAGCTACCTATAAATTGTTCAACTGCAGCAGTTCAATTCTTTACTAAACACATGGAATAAAAGGTCTTGTTTACAACGTCGGACCATCTGCAAAAAACTGTAAACAAAAAAAATATAATCTAATATAGAATATAAAGCTGATTGAGCTTTCATGGTTTGGAAGGACTCTGGTCACAATTGTGTAAGCATTCGCTGCATACCAAGAAAAGGAGCTGGAGAAGAAGATTGTGTTAATAATGCTATCTGCGATGAGAGGACCACTGTGTTGTTCTACATCTGTATAGGAATCCAGATGCAGGCTTCTGGGTGGTGGCAGCATTTTACCTTACTTTATCATCTGACGCCATTTTTGGTACGTATGATGTTGTTTGTCCTTCAGATTCGAAGATGACCATTGACTTCTAGATCGATGAGCAGAGATTGTGGGTCCGGAGGTGACTGATGAGACCAATTTTCAAATCCATCCATCCATCCATCCATCCATCCATCCATCCATCCATCCATCCATCCATCCATCCATCCATCCATCCATCCATCCATCCATCCATCCATTTTCAACACCGCTTATCCCGATCAGTGTCATGGGGTTGCTGAGCCTATCCCAGCCAAAGGCAGAATACACTCTGAACTGGTCGCCAGACAGTCGCAGGGCACACTGCCAATCACACACACCAGCATGCACACTACCACTGAGTGGGAATCGATCCCTCGCTTCCCGCACACAAGTCAGGCCTGTGCACCCCTAGACCATCAGCGACTTAGCTTCAGATTTAATTCACGAATTCATGACATCACAGTATTGTGATATGAAATGTGAATACCATAATATTTAACTCATCCACCCGTTTACTACAAAATGCATCCTGTTGACGGGGAATCGAGACGATTGCAGTTGGTTTAAGATGAGGGGCAGGGTACACCCAGGGCTGATTACCTGTCAGTCACATCAATGACGCACCGACAGAGAATCTAATTTACATGTTTATGAATGTTTATGAACAGGGACATATAAAAATATCAGCATATTGAACATCAGCAGTTCAGTGTTCAAAAGACATTGATGCCTTTCAATACAAAACTATGAACTCTACATTTGAACATTTCAGTATGCAGTTTTTCTCCATGAAAGTCTTCTGGCAGGTAAAGTCAAATTGGTGAAAAACCAAACGCAAATAGTGTCTGTGAACAAATCATTCTTTTGAAGTCGTTAAAGCGGAAGTCAACCCCCAAATTTTGCTCTGTGCAGCCCAACTGGTTGAAACCCCGTGTTGTGATTTATGTTTTGTTTGTGGAATATGAATCAAGCAGGCAAAACCAAACTGCTTTTATTTTTATTATTTTTCTGAATACTCTGTTTTGACTAGTGGGGGCACATACAACATATTATTGAAAAGAACATTTTGGGGTTGACTTCTTCTTTAATAAGGAAGAAAACTCTACACCCTCATCATCCCAAGAAAGGTCAGTTGGTGTCTTCTGTTGTTTTGTGCTAAATGACTTGAGTAGGTCTTACTTACTGTCTTTGCTCTGCAGGTGCGTCACAATACGTCATTTTACTGTTTTCATTCATATTTTTCTTCTCCAAGTAGCAGCTGTCCAAGATGGTCCAAACTACAGCATCCCATCTTGTTAGCTATGTAGCACACCTACCGGTATGTCTATTTTTTAAGGAAATAAAATAGTAATAATAGTATATGTGCTTTCTTAGTGGCTCCTTCACGGTTTTGTTTATGTCTTTATTTTTTTTATTTTTTTTATTTTTGATCGCTCACTTACCAAACAATATTCCATTGTTTGGTTGAGATGTTGGTAATGTGTGCTACAAGACAATAAAAATTCATTTGGGTAGTTTAGCGCCCATGAACACCAGGGCGATTTTGGTGATTTAGTTTGAGCTGATGAGCTGTTAGCTGTGGACGTAGGCCCTGCATGGTGTGTCCGGTGGAAAGTCATACTTGGTCAAGTTGGGCGGGTAGTACGTGGTGGTGAACATGTTGCTGGAAGGGACGGGGGAAGGGAAGTGGCGGTTGGTGTCGTCGTTTACGTGAAGATTGTTCTTGTGTAGCGTCTGCAAAGTTGGGTTTAGCTCGAGTTAGCAAAATATCAACGCACAGGTGTACGATTGTGGAAAAACCACAAGTGTTGATTGGAACCTACCACGACCTCCATCGGAATGTACTTCTCATTCTTTGGCGTGGTGTTATCGTGCTTGTTGTAGGTGAGATGGTTGTGCGTGCTGGGGTGGATGACGACTGACTCTACCGAGGGTCGGTTCAAATGATGACAGTAAGCGACGGCCAATGCTGACAAGAGGGCAGCTGCACAAAAACTGGCCATTCCCACAGCGACCAGTTGGAACAATGTGAAAGCTGGCAAAAACAAAGTGGGCAGTGAGCTCGTGAGAATAATAATCTATAGGACGTGGAAGACAATCCTTATTTTTACTTACTTCCACAGTTGTGGTCCTCCTGTTCAGGCAAAATCACTGAAATGGTACAAAAATTAAATGGGGTTGGACACACTTTTTCGAACACTTTATGACAGATAAATTTTAAAATACACCCATCCATTTATTTTCCATGAAGATTGCCCTAATTATGGCCATGAGTATATTTGGCCATATCCAAGCAGACTTTGGGTGAGAAGAGGGTTGCATCCTGAACTGGTTGCCAGCCAATTGCAGCAAATGTTAAAATTGCCTATAAACTGCCTCAGTTTGACACTGGGCTGGATTATTTCTGGTGTCACTTTTTTGTTTAGGAGATTTTTGTGGACCATCATCGTGCAATGGATTAGGTTGGACCTGCTACAGTATGGAAAACAAAAACACAAGATAAGATCAGTGACTCTTTAGAATTCTGTCTTTCTTTGTTGTTGTTGTTTTTACCATTGACAGCATCTAGAGTCTAGATTCTAGACATCTGACAGTCAAATCATTGCGTGATGTTTACCTGCCACCTCGTGTGTCTGGCATGGTCTGGCCTGACTTATGTTACCCTGGCACAAATTAGCTTCCTGGTTTTCACCACAGGAGTGAGAGCGATACTGCAGGCCCTCCTCATCGCAGTCCCCCCAGTCTGACCACAGACCCCAGCCTGATGACCAGTGGAGGAAAAAAACAATTCACAATCTATCAATTCATCATTTTTTTAATAAAACAGATCCAGTGACCTTGTTCAGTGTCAATACAGTTTTGAGACTTACCGTATTTGCCGGTGTATTGGTCGACCTTTTTCGATCCAAAACCGACCGAAAAAAATCGACCTCGACTTATACACCGAGTCATAAAATTTAACTTCGTATTCATCGCTTCAAATGTGATGGTAACCAAGGCCGTTTCTCATGCATCTCATTGTGCGTTGCACTTAGAAAATTTGAACCGGGCGGCGTGCGCGAGTGCGCGGCCCGCTGGAAGTCGAATGAGGCGCCGCGACCACCTCCGCGGTGCTTATAAACAGCCGATCCGCTCGGCGGGGGCTATTTTCGGCCACTTGGCTCGTGCGCACGGCCTCCCGGATGTGCCGGGCGGGTGCGCGAGCTCGCCGGCCGCTGGAAGTCGAATGAGGCGCCGCGACCACCTCCGCGGTGCTTATAAACAGCCGATCCGCTCGGCGGGGGCTATTTTCGGCCACTTGGCTCGTGCGCACGGCCTCCCGGATGTGCCGGGCGGGTGCGCGAGCTCGCCGGCCGCTGGAAGTCGAATGAGGCGCCGCGACCACCTCCGCGGTGCTTATAAACAGCCGATCCGCTCCTCGGGGGCTATTTTCGGCCACTTGGCTCGTGCGCACGGCCTCCCGGATGTGCCGGGCGGGTGCGCGAGCTCGCCGGCCGCTGGAAGTCGAATGAGGCGCCGCGACCACCTCCGCGGTGCTTATAAACAGCCGATCCGCTCGGCGGGGGCTATTTTCGGCCACTTGGCTCGTGCGCACGGCCTCCCGGATGTGCCGGGCGGGTGCGTGAGCTCGCCGGCCGCTGGAAGTCCAATGAGGCGCCGCGATCTCCTCCGCGGTGCTTATAAAGTGCCGATCCGCTCGGCGTGGAGCTATTTCCGGCCTCCCGTTGGTGCCGGGCGGCGTGCGCGAGCTCGCCGGCCGCGATCTCCTCCGCGGTGCTTATAAACAGCCGCATGCGCACGGCCTCCCGGAATTTGAACACATTTCGTCAATAAATTTCGCATATTGAATTTTGAAGTTTAATATAATGCAACAATTGAGCTCGACTTATACAAAGGATATATCATAAAATCGTAAATTTCCGTCGAATTTTAGGGGGTCGACTTATACACCGAGTCGACCTGTACACCGGCAAATACGGTAAGTGCATCTGAATTGACATCCTGGACTAAATGAGGGCTACATTTTGGCAGCATGCCGCAAATACGAAAATCAAGTAACCCCCAGAACCTGCTTTCGACATGGACGAGATTTCCCAGCAGTCTACATACTATATAAAAATGTCCATCTGTCCATCCGTCCCATCCGTCCGTCCGTCCGTCCATCCATCCATCCATCCATCCATCCATCCATCCATCCATCCATCCATCCATCCATCCATCCATCCATCCATCCTTTACACTGCATATCCTATTCAGGGTTGGGGAATCTGAAGTCTATCTCAGTTAATGTGCAATGGACGCCTGGTCATCATCAGTCAAAGGACACATAGAAGAGACAACCATCATCTCGAACCCACATCACTCTGTGAATGACATTAAGTCACGTGAGTTACAACATATTTGACATATTTATGGGTAACCCTTTAAATCAAAACACTAAATTGAACATAATGTACTCAATTTGCATGGCATTATTTGTCAGTATAAATGACCAGTACAATCACACAGAATTGGCTTGCTCAATGATGTAGGTACCTTCACACGTGTGTGTATTGCAAAGTGCCTCTTCAGTGTGTAGACCAATACAGATCCCACCTCCATTGGCAGGAGGTGGATTGTCACATGACCTCATCCGCCGGAAATGGCCACCCCCACAACTCACAGTACATTGGGTCCATGTAGACCAACATGACCAGGCTCCGCTCACTGGAACAAAAGCAGTCAGGTTTGGTGGAATTTTTTTTTTTTACCTTACAATCAAGAAGGCTTCCCGTTTTATTTACAGCTATTCTGAAAACTTGAACATGTCTTTATGTGTGCTGTTTGTATGTTCTATTTGTGCTTTTGTGGGTTTTGTGCAGGTGTTTCATTTCCTGTCTACAATATATTTATATTTTTTTAGATATTCCTTGACCAAGGTGCATACACACAATATGGCACAATGTATATTGTAACAAAGTACCTGGGCACGGTTGCATGTTGCATTCTTGATAATCCACTGGGGATCCGATACATGCACTTGGACCGATTTTGCCCTCTGCTGTTGAGCAACCACGTCTCCGAGTTCGAAAGCCTCTGGAACATTGCTGGGAACAGGTAGACCATGTTTCCCAAGAACTCCAGTACGTATCTTTGGGTTGTGACAAAGTCCGGCCACCTGACTTTACCAAGTCATCAACCAGAGCTGGAAGTAAGATACAGAAAACAATTTCTAAAGTCAGGCCTTGTACATCTCAATCCACCAAATAAATGCCTTCTGGTCTCAGGTCCTCACAGTCGGTCTGGCAGGTTCCAGAACCGTCATTTGGACAAAACCTGGTCTCTATTTTCTTCTTTCCTAATTGAAGTTGCTGGACATCCCTTAGCAATGCCCGGCACGTGTATCTATATCTCTGTTCTTGGCGTGATCCATCTTGGCTGATGTTGACTGGCATCCAGGAAGTCCACGGGGTGTTGCGACGCACCTCAGGGCAGGCCTCCAGGTTACAGGTCTTATACTCCTAAACAGCAAAATCGATAGCTTCACTGTTACGGTTCATTACAACGGAGAATCAATTGATTCAGTGCGCAAACAACACAGTACCATGGCACACCCAGGACAGGTGTTTCCATTCCCACAAGTTCTGGTCCTGGAGTGTACCCCTCCTCCACATTCAGCACTGCATTGAGCCCAGGGCCCCCACGTAGTCCAAAGCACTGGTAATGGGCATGTATTTTTTTCATTGCACAGCCTGAAACATACAAGTATTGCTAAATATGTATGTTTAATGCTCACCATGTGCATTGTGCCAATTATTTCTTTTTTTTTTCTCCTTTTGATGTTCCCACATATATTTTCCTCCAAGTCCCCATTCCTCTCATTCCTTCTCACCTCTCCTCTCGACCTTGGCCAACACAGATTCGACCTCCGTAACGAGGTGAGGGGTTGTTGCAGGACCGCTGCCTCACTTCAAAACCAACACCACAACTACTGCTACAATGGCCCCATGAAGACCAGGGAGTCCAGCCACCATTCCTGAACAGGAGATAGAAAATCAACATAATTTCAACATACATGAGCAAGTCTGGGATTATTAGGAGAGATGGTCTCTTCCACTTGTTCCATTTGTTAGCATGCCTTGCACATGACTAAAAGTCTTGGACAAATAATTTAAAAGAAAATTCTAGAGACTTTACAGTGCTGAATCTAAGATTAAAAATAATGAGGATCTCGAATATCATCACTCTGGGTGAAATTTTAGCCTTTTTCTTTTTTGATAATTCTCAATACTCATATCAATAAATACTCATTTGAGTAAAACCACTAACGCTAAGAAAGAGAAACACAAATAAGCTAGCTCTATGGTACAACTCACGTGTTTTAAAGGCATTTGTTGTTTCATTATTTCTTCAAAATTATTGGGTAAACTAGAAAATACCAACTTTTTTCATTTTCCTGATCAAAAACTACATAAACTGGTCCAGTTAATGAAAAATAAACTATCCTTGCTTTACTGTCCCTTTAAAATAATAAACAAGTGCCATTGAAACTAGAAAATGGCTGGGAATTTATTCCAGTTTCATCCAGTTTAGTGTAACCTGTGACTCTTCCCATTCGCCCTACTCTGGGCTCAATCCCACACTGCCATCGAATCAGCTAATAAAAGCCTAGACTGCATTTTCCAAATCAATTATACACTTAGTGAAAATGTTCCCACATTTGCATTTTAGCAAAAAAATAAAAGTGAAAACAATTTGAAATTTTGGCATTTTAGCAAGAAACAAGGACTCAATGCACATAATTTGCTTTCAGCTTGTCAGCAAGCTGTGAAGCTTGATAATGACTGATTTCTTGAAGCAGGTCCGCCTTACAGTTTGAAGGTGCAGTGTTTGATTCCGGCAGCAGCCTTCCTGTGTGGAGTTTGCATGTTCTCCCCATGCCTGCGTGGGTTTCCTCCAGGTACTCAGGTTTCCTCCCACATTCCAAAATCATGCATGTTAGGCCGGTTGATGACTCCAAATTGTTCGTAGGTGTGATTGTGAGTGTGAATGGTTGTCTGTCTATGTATGCCCTGCGATTAGCGGACGACCAAGTCAGGGTGTACCCCGCCGACTGACCGAAGACTGCTGGGATAGGTCCCAGCATGCCCGCGACCCTCGTGAGGATGTGTGGTTCGGAGAAACAAATGAACAATGACAAGTTACGTTGCTTTAATAATGTTGTACTTGGATTACATTACTTACAATTTTTTTTTTAACTAGTAACTTTATCGGAATACATTGTAACTCTGATTACAGAATATTGACCTCACATGAAGCCCGCTGTTTTTCACACAGAGTACCTCTGAGATTAGTTGCCTCAGCATGTTGAGTTTACCTGGAGCAGTTGGCCACCTGAATGTTTGGACCTTTACAGTCGACCCCACCGCATCGGGGCACAGGTCCATCACACGAGCGAGAGCGGCAAATGCAACTGCTGATGTAACCCTCGCCGTCATTGTGGTTACAGGGTTGCCATGGTGCCCACGGGCCAAAGCCACCATCTTGCTTCAGATTCCTCACCTTGAGAAATAACAAATATGTGTGTCTATGTGAGAGAGACAGCGTGAGATTATATGATTTACTGGGCACTGGGTGATGTTCTGGGCCCACTGGTTGATGTCGATGCTCTCTTCAAAGGTTGTACAACGCTCCTGTTTGCGATCCCAGCCACAATATGGGTCCCGGGCTTCTAGGCAGTGTCTAAATAGAACAAGTGCTATTGTTACAATATTTCAATATATTTTATAATATTTTGATCAATATTCAAAATTCCATTCGATACATGAAGGATTATATAATAAACATTTTCACACCGCTGTGTTGGATGGCCGTAGCATCGTTGTAATGGGATTTTCACCAGTCTGTCATCAAGCCCCACAAACAAAGATTTGTCACCGTGTAGTATCTGGAGGCTCTTGATTGAGCCGGTTTGCCCTTCAGGAAGGATCTTGAGCTCCTCCAGGTAGCAGCCATGAAGAGTTGCATTTGTTGTGGCGAGAGTCTTCAAGATGCTGCCATATTCTGATTGGCCAAGAGTTAACATTCAATGCTTTTGTAGGATTCAAATTCAAGTCAGTGTCGTGCTTCATTTACCGGTGCCGATGTACATGACGTGGTAAAGGGCATCGCGGCCCTGCACAATGTCCACTACTAGCTTCGAGAAGCGTACGTTGTCCTGGGTGAGCAGAGGGTTGACTGTCACCGGCTGTACCACATCATGCATTAGAAAGAGCCTTTGAGCATCTTGGAGGTTGCGTTCAGTCAGGTTCCCACCAATGCCTCCTTCATCCAGCGTGCCACACTGACAATACAGGAAACCCTTTTAGGATGCCCATCAGAAAAGCCTGTGTGTTTGATTACACAAACACACATGGGGTTACCTGGAAATTGGGTATGGGATTTAGCGCAGAGAGCCAGGCAGTCCGGGGGTTCTCCTGGTAGCGGAAAGGTCCATTGAAAGCTCGTGTGATGGCAGTCAGGTTGTAGGCACAAACAGCAGTTGCCGACATGCTGTTTCTGTAAGAGTAATTAGACTATGGGCAATTACAACATTCTGCAAAGGCATTTGCAGAGCAACGGGTAGGACTAGTACAAATGTGAGTGTAATGCTGACTTTGGTTCGCATGTCTTGATTAACCACAGGTTATTCTTAAATGTCAGTGCTGTCATTACACTGTGAAATCGCCTCCTGACATAACATTATACAAAGGAGAAAATACTCTGGACTGTGCTTGGACACAAAGATAATATAGGTCTGAATGGTCTTTGGACAAAATAGCCAATGTTTATGGAGAGATGTTTGATCGCAGCGCTATTCAGGATAACTCACACATTAGTTGTAAAAATGCCATAGATCAAGTCCTGCTCTGGTAAGTAGAAGGTGCTCTGTAGTTCGTTGTAATGAAAGGGGATTTCTCCTGAGCGTGAGCAGTTTAATCGAGCCTTCATAAAGGTAGTCCAGGTGTCCTCCAAAAGGAAACGACCGCCCATGTCGTTTTTACACACTCGGGCCACGCGAGAGAACACCATCTTTCCACAGTCGTTTTCAACAGCAGTTTCCCTCAGGAAGAAGTAGGCAAATCGGCCAATGTCATAAGCAGACACAAACTGAGGCTCTAAAGGGGGTGAAGTGATTAAAAAGAGAAAGGATGAGATGAAGAGAAGGCTGATAGACAGTATGGGTGTCTTTGTTTACCATTAAGCCATTTAGAGTTATACTGGGCCGTGCGCAGTGGTTGCATGTTTCCCAGGCTCCTGTAGATGACTGGGTCGCGTCCAGAAAAGTCAATCACCGTGGCCGCGTACAGCTCGCCCATCTCCGAAATCATGGCGGTGGAGTTGTGGCGGGGGTCATACGGACATCGGGCAACACCGTTCACTGTGTCCAACACCTGACTGATGTTGTCAATCTGACAGCAAATGGGAAGCCATCACACAGGTTAATGAAGGTTGCTGGAGGATAATGAAATGGAGTGGTTGGTCAAACATCAAGCTAGCACCAACCTGCCTTGTCGTGCAGGCAGGAGTGAAAGCATTGGTCCCACATGTTACAAGCGTCCTCCCGCTGAGCAATAAAACTCGTACGTAGTTTTGACACTCCTCCTGCATACAAGCATGACATGAGCAAACGTCATCGATTACATTTTGAACAGGCACTTCAAGAACTACCTCGGACTTCCCCTTGCTTTTGCATGAGTGCATTGTGTCTTCATCGGGTGTCCATTCTGTTGCCTTGGGCAAAAAAAAAAAAAAAAAAAAGAAAAACACTGGTTTGGAAACATTTAAAGTTTGACAACACAAACTCTACAACTGGGAAAGTACAAACCTGTATAAGTGAGGCATTGTCCAAACTCAGGCTGAAGAGAAAGTTTCTGTGAAAGACAATATTCAAGATCAGTATTTCTCATTTGTTTGTTTTCTGCTTGGCGTGTAATTACTTGCACCTCGCTCCCACAATAATCTGCTTTCTGCTCAGGTCCACAGCCAACTGAGAGAAGTCCTTCACTCCTGGGTGTGAGAACTCCGACACCCATGACTTTAGACCTGTAATCATATGAAAAGGCCATGTTGCTATGTCCACATATACAGTATAATTAAAAGTAGCAGAACACCTGGAACAAATAATGAACTGGAACTGATAATGAAAGAAAATAGACTTGGTTCCCCTTTGTGGCATAATTCTGGAGTATTGTCTGTTGAGGTCAGTGGTACCTAAGGTTAGACAAGAGAGTGTGGCTCACTATAACTATTCCACAAACCCCAATTCCAATGAAGTTGAGCGGTAGTGTAAACCATAAAAACACAATACAATGATTTGTAAATCCTAATCAAATCCTAAACTTGCAAACATGGGTTACTTAATGTTCAAACTGATGGAGCGAAGAAAGAAAGAAAGAAAGAAAGAAAGAAAGAAAGAAAGAAAGAAAGAAAGAAAGAAAGAAAGAAAGAAAGAAAGAAAGAAAGAAAGAAAGAAAGAAAGAAAAGACCCCTAGGGATGCTGCGGCTCTAATGGAAGACCAGCCTTTATCCAATGACTGTCCAGTTTACAGCAGTGAAAAAACATAGTAGACTTCAGGCTGTGTCAAAGCGCTGTGACTTGTCATAAGTAGCTGCCACACCGCCACAAAGCTATTGGCACGGGGAACCAATAAACTCTCAAGCCGCAGCAATGTTTACTTTCACTCTGGAGTTTGTCATCTCTTTTGTAGATTGTAGTAGTACTCATTATTAGTAACTTATTTGGCTGTCATTTGGGTTTTCATAACCTCAATGCATATGCACCTTAGAATTTGTCAATGAAGGCATTCCATTCATCCATTTTCCGTACCGCTTTGTCCCCACAGGGGTCGCGGGCGTGCTGGAGCCTATCCCAGCTGTCATCGGGCAGTAGGCGGGGGACACCCCGAACTGGTCGCCAGCCAATCGCAGGGCACACAGAGACGAACAACCATCCGCATTCGCACTCACACCTAGGGACAATTTGGAGTGCTCAATCAGCCTACCAAGCATGTTTTTGGGATGTGGGAGGAAACTGGAGTGCCCGGGGAAAACACACACGGACCCGGGGAGAACATGCAAACTCCACACAGGGAGGGCTGGAGGTGGAATTGAACCCGCACCCTCCTAACTGTGAGGCGGACGTGCTAACCAGTGTGCACCGAGCCAAGGCATTCCATAGTATTTTATTTGTCTTTCTTTATTGCAGTTGTTGCTTTTAAGTGTTTCAAAAGAAGCCGTGCAAGTACACACAAATGCATGTATGTAATTTGCATGTAACTTTAAACACTGCAAAATGAAGCTTCAAATTTGCTTCATGAACCAGTATTGTATTTTTTTTACGCCTCCAAATGTGACTGTTCAACATTGAACTAAAAGCACACTGAATTTCCATTTCCTAAACCCCTTAATTTTAACCAAAAGTGCCATATTGAAGAGTCTAAAAATAAATTAACTGGTTCATCAAACATAATTTTCTCATCACTATTAAACACCAAAGACTCATTAAATCAGATATGTTGCTTTAATCACTTCAGCAAAACTCAGATAACTGTAGCAATTAGAAAGGTAAACATGTAATTCTAGGAGACAGCAAGTATATTATAAAACGTTTGATGTTGGGTCTTAAGACTATGCATTAGACCAGTGGACCCCAAACCCCCGGCTGTGGACCAGTACTGGTCTGTGGATCATTTGGTACCGGGCTGCACAAGAAAGAATGAATAACTTACATTATTTCACACCTCGGTGTCGTGCGCATCACATAACATTACTAATGTTATGTTGTTGGCACGATGTTATGAGGATGCTGCAAGTAAAGTTGCATAGAATACTCAGTGGATTCACGTTTATTATTATAGTATTATACTATGGTGTTCCCATACAGGATTCCCCCATGGAACTAAGGGTTAAAGGATGAGTCGGGATGAGAGTTTCGGAAAAAAATTCCTCAGTTCCCAAATGCTTACTGGGTGTTGTTAAAAGGAAAGATGAACACATCCTCCATCCCACCTTTTTTTGAGTAGCAGACAAAGTCAAACGTGTGATTGAGTAAGTCAAGTCAAGTCAAGTCAAGTTTATTTGTATAGCCCTAAATCACAAACAGTCTCAAAGGGCTTCACATAGCCAAAAATTGACAATTATTCTCAAAGCATCCCCTGATCATAAGCTCCCAAAAGGGCAAGGAAAAACTCAAAAAACCCCTGCCAGGGGAAAATGAGAAACCTTGAGAAGGGACCACAGATGGAAGGATCCCCCTTTCAGGATCACCAGGTTATAATGGATGCAGAGAGTGCACAAGTAATACATAATATGAAAATCAATGAAAAAATGGATGTCGGAGGTGCCCTCGGTTGTCCTGGCCGTGTCTTCAAGGGGGTTGAGCTGCAGTTCCTTCATCTTGAATTGGTCCCCGAGAATCCAGCTAGCCGCGATCAGCTTTTGAGCCACCTAACCCCCTCCCCAGCCGGGGAGGGGGTGGGCAGAGAGAACAAAACAAACTCCGGCCAAATCGGCCATCACAAGTTAGTTAAAGGCCATCTCATAGAAATGTGTCTTTAAACGTGTCTTAAATGTTTCTACTGAGGTAGTAGTTCTAATATCCATTGGTAGGGCATTCCAAAGCTCTGGAGCCCGAATAGAGAATGCTCTAGACCAGGGGTCACCAACACGTTGCACGCGGGCACCAGGTCGCCCGTGAGGACCGCACGAGTCGCCCGCAGGACTGTTCTAAAATTAGCTCAAATAGCGGCACTTGTCAGTGAGCTGCATCTATTTATTTTACAGTCAAACCTCGGTTTTCGAACGTCTTGGTTCTCGAACAAATTGGAATTCTAACACAAAATTCGAGATTTTTTGCTTCGGTTGTCGAACAAAATTCGGAGGTCGAACCTTGCGAGATGAGCCGGGAGGACCCGAGAAAACCCGACCGCGCGGCCCGGATGCCGACTGACTCCGTTGTTATTGTATTTTCGTTACTTTGAGGATTGCATTACCCCCTGATCATGCCTCCAAAGAAAGCAAGTGGGAGCAGTAAAGCCATCCTAAAACACAAAGACGCTCTTGAAGCAATGCGACAGTGAGCGCCCGGCGCCCTGCGGTTGCGCGATTGGACCAAATTAAGCTCCCTGCGCACTGAGGTCCACTTAAATTTTAAAAAGTACATCAGGACTTTAAAAATATTTTTAAAATTCTAGCGACGGCTCTGTCGCAATAATGCGACCAGCGCGGTGCAGTTGTGCGGTCGGCGACGCGCTACTGTTGCGCGGTCGGCGGTGCGCTGCAGTTGCGCGATCGGACAAAATTAAGCTCCCTGCGCACTTAGGTCGACTTAAATTTTGAAAACTACATCAGGACTTTAAAAATATTTTCTAAATTTCAGCGACCGCCACAATAATGCGACCAGCGCGGTGCAGTTGCGCGGTGGGCGACACGTTACGGTTGCGCGTTCGGCGGTGCGCTGCAGTTGCGCGATCGGACAAATATGCGCAAATGAAAAAATGCTTAAAAAAGGCGGGGTTTTTTTTTTCTTGAAACGGATTAAAATTTTTTCCATTATTTGTAATGGGAAAAATAGATTCGGAATTCGACCGATTCGCTTCTCGAACCGCCTTCTGGAACGGATTGTGGTCAAAAACCAAGGTTTGACTGTAGTTTTGCTATTCTTGTTAAAATCACACTTACATGTGAACTGGAAATGACAATAATAACACAGTGAAAGCCAAATTGAGCAAATTGGCTATTTCAGACGTCTGTGTTAAACTGGTAGCCCTTTGCCTTAATCAGTACCCAGGAAGTAGCTCTCGGTTTAAGAAAGGTTGGTGACCCCTGCTCTAGACCCTGCAGACATTTTCTTGGCCCTCGGTATAACTAAAAGACTAGCGTTTTGCGAACGAAGGTTACGAGACGGAACATAAGGAACGACTAGGTCGACGAGATATGAAGGCGCTAAGCCATGCAGTGATTTATAGGTTAGTAGAAGAACCTTGAAGTCACATTTTAAATGGACCGGGAGCCAATGTAATTTGGCTAATATTGGGGTAATGTGATCAAATTTTCTTGACCGTGAGAGCATCCTCGCAGCGGCATTTTGCACTAACTGTAGACTTTTGATACTGGACTTAGGAAGACCAGAGAATAATACATTACAGTAGTCCAGGCGCGACGTAACGAACACATGTATAATGGTTTCCGCATCCCCGGTCGAGAGGATAGGACGAATCTTAGCAATATTACGAAGGTGAAAAAACGCAATCCTGGTTATATTCTTAATGTGTTTTTGAAAGGAGAGCGTTTGGTCAAATATTACCCCGAGATTAGTTACCGTATCACTCTGAGTGATAGTCCGGTTATCTATAGTTATAGTGGTTTCCTTAAATAAGTGTTGATAACGAGTAGGACCAATTATCAACATCTCAGTTTTATCTGGGTTAAGACGAAGGAAGTTGAGAGACATCCATTGCTTGATCTCCGCAAGGCACGCCTCGAGATTACAACAGTCCCGTGGATCTGTCATCGATAACGGCATATATAATTGGGTGTCATCCGCGTAGCATTGAAAGCTAATATTATATTTACGTATTATGTCCCCAAGCGGAATCATATAAATATTAAATAAAATCGGTCCGAGTACCGATCCCTGTGGAACACCACACGTAACATTATAAAGCTCAGAGGACGTATTACCATGGACCACTCGGTGCGTCCTGCCTGATAGATAGGAATTGAACCAGCTGAGTGCTGACCCTGAGATACCAACACAACTTTTAAGACGCCCTAATAAAATATCAAAGTTTACAGTGTCAAAGGCAGCACTAAGATCGAGTAGTAACAATACAGACGACGTATTTGAATCCATAGCTATGAGGAGATCATTAGTCACTTTAGCAAGTGCTGTCTCTGTAGAATGATTAGCTCTAAAACCAGACTGAAAGGAGTCATATCGATTATTAGCGACCATGTAATCAATAAGCTGCTGCGCTACTACTTTTTCGAGAAGTTTTGCTATGAATGGGAGGTTTGAAACTGGCCTATAATTACTGAGACAGTCCGGGTCAAGATTTGCTCGCTTAAGTAGTGGTTTAATAATAGCGGTTTTAAAGGCTATTGGCACTATCCCAGAGGAAACAGACAGATTGATTATATTTAAGACGGATGGTCCTAAAATTGGAAATAATTCTTTAAGTAGTTTGGCTGGAAGCGGGTCGAGTAAACATGTTGTTTGTTTAGCCGTACTAACCAATTTTGTAAGCATTTCAAGGGACACGCTATCAAAATTTGAGAGGGTTATTGCATGATCCCCAGCGCTAGTAACCAGCGGAGCGATTGTCATGGTATTCTTGATCTCGTCCCTAATGGACTCAATCTTTTGAGCAAAAAATTTCATAAACTCGTCAGCTGAGTGGAAGGAGCTATCGGGGGTCGGCTGGCGCAGAGTTAGCTTTGCCACTGTATCAAATAGGTATTTAGGATTGTTTTTATTAAGATTAATGACTTGCGAAAAATAACGAGTTTTTGCTAAAATTAGCGCATCTTTATATTTCAGGAGGCTGTCCTTCCATGCCTGATGGAAAACCTCAAGTTTGGTTAAACGCCATCTGCGCTCATGCTTTCTACATAATTGTTTAAACGTACGTGTTTCATCTGTGAACCACGGAGTTGGCCATCTACGGCGAGTTTTCAGACGTAGCGGTGCCACAGAGTCGATGGCTTTTAATAATGTCGCATTGAATTCATTTGTAAGATTATCGATAGAGCCGCTGTATGCGGGAAACATGGCGGTTGCCGGCGACAGTAACTCAGACAGCGCAGTTGCAGTCATGGAGTTAAGATTACGGCTGCTATAATTCCGATTGCTCTCTTGTCTTTGACAAGGAACTAAAATTTCAAATTTTATTAAGAAATGATCAGACAGAACAGTAGTGTATGGCAGTACTGCTATATTTGAGGTTGCTAGTCCCCGGGATAATACCAGATCTAAGGTATTTCCATTCTTATGCGTTGCTGCTTGTACAGCTTGCGTAAAACCACACGTATCGATTAAAGTTTGAAATGCCGAAGTCAGTGGTTCTGACGGTGAATTCATGTGGATGTTGAAATCACCCATGATCACTATATTATCTGCATTTGTCACTAGATCAGCCACAAATTCTGAAAATTCATCCAGGAAGCCAGAGTAAGCCCCGGGTGGGCGGTAAATAACAACAAGATAGAATGACGGTAACGCAGTGGATCGCACAATGAGAACTTCAAATGTTTTAAATACGTGAATTGAGCGAGGCCTAAATCTAAGCTCAGAATTTGAGATGAGGGCGACACCCCCACCCTTTTTTCGAGGACGTGCCACATGCGAGCTCACAAAATTTGGAGGCGAGGCCTCGTTAAGTGGCAGCAATTCATTAGGTTTTAACCAGGTCTCGCAAAGACCAAAAACGTTTAGATTATGTTCCGTGATAAGGTCATTAACGAGAACTGCTTTCGTATGAAGTGATCTAATATTCATAAAACCGAATTTAAGTGTAATCGGTTGATCAGGGTGCGTATCTATCGAAAGATTTTTAAACGGGATGCGAGTAAAATTGTGTTCTCTAGGCCCAATATCACCTCTCAAAAGTTTATTAGGGCGGTGGGATGAAACGACCGTGGGAATTTGATGATGAATATTTGTTTCACATGTGAAGTTATCTAAAACAGGCACCGTTTCATCAGCAAGACCGGTCGGGACGGAGTGATTGGATTTGTCTACTACCCCAGTAGAAAGTGTGTTTATGTGTATTGCAGCACTATTTAAACTGTCGCGCTCTAGTCTACACGAGGAGCTATGTGTATGCTGAAAGTCTAGCCTAGCGCTAGTTAACTTTAACTTATCAGACTCCAAACCCATCCTCACAGGTGGTCTAATCACCTGTGCCCTGGCCTGCTCTAGAGTGACCTGTCATGAGAGGCTCAAACAGTAATCTATTACTAATCTAAACAGTAAATATTTATACACACACGCACCACATGCACGTGCACGCATGCGCACGCATACACCATGCACGCATGTGCGCACACACACACACACACACACATACACACACACACACACACACGTACCAACAACAGAAAAATGTGGATGATAACAATTGACATCTGAGGCAAATATGATTGTGTCCCATTAAAACAAAATTTTGAAATCTTGGATTTTAATCTTGATTGATCACACATTTGATGATAACTTCTTGCTTCCGGTCTGTTAAGAACTTTCATTGAAAGAGATACTCTTGAATCTTGAATCTTGAATCTTGAATACCACTGACAGGCTTTATGTCAAACTGTCATTCAAAACTGGGCAAAAATTATACTTATTCTCAAGATGTCCTCACCTTGGTTGGACACGACCGGATGTTCCTTTCGATCACAGTCTTCAGGTTTGGTAGGGGGCGGCTGCGACAGACACACAAGTACACACATGGCCAGCACAACGCCGCAGGGAGACAGGGCCCATGCCCCCCAATTTAATGGAACCATAGTTCTAGTTGCATCCAATCTTCTATTGGGTGCCGCGGAACCACCTGTAGAAGCCAAAGAGATGCCTGTCAATCTTAACAACAATGTGGTATCAGTCATATTGAACGTACATATCCATCACACCGGAATTTTCACAAACTGCCGACACATCAGACCAAATTAGTTTCATCATGGACTGTCTTCTTGTTGTCCAGTCTTTCATTGTCAGCACGACTTGGTCAAAGCTATTTCAACACCAATAACTTATAGCTCTGGCTATAAAATGTGTGTGTGTGTGTGTGGGGGGGCGGCACTTGCGGTGCCCTTTCAGAGACCAGCCTGGGCTCAGTGCCAGATGTCGGTTTAACTTTGAAGGCTCTTTGTGTCAGATTTTCTAGTGTGTTGAATACCGTCAAACAAAAGGATGTGATAATGAAAATTAAGATAATGAAAAAAGAAAAATATGAGCCTACAGGCTTTGTCAATTCAAATGATAGTGACTGAATCTGAGTCTCATCAGACGGCCTGCTGACATGTTTGTGTTTATTTACGGCCGTTAACTTGTTTTGATGCCTGCCCTGACCTGTTTTGCTACAAAGCCACTTGGGAGACTCTTCTTCTGTGTAGACCTGGACTGGCCAATATGAACCTAATTTTATAGTTTGACATTTATGCCAGTAGCTAAAGATACAATATCAATATTACCATTGGTTTGTTCATTCTGGTGTGTAGTGCTATACAGAAAATGCCGTATGACGTCCTTAAGTATTCCCGTAATTTAGATAGCAATTCTCACCATCACGTTTGTTCTTCCTTTCAGAAAGAATATAAGTGTTTACAGATCATTGGCTGACAATGCAGCCAGGTGGCAAGCTTATGAGTTTTCCAAGAAGCCGTTGTGTCCCAAACCCACGATTGGTTCCCACCAAAACTAATGTGGGGGTAGATGAAAAATGCAATAAGCTTGAAAATACTAAAACGCTAGTCTCAATATTTTGACGACTCATAGATTTCACAATCTCACTGTCCTCTTTTTATTTCAGACATTAAAAATAAAGCGAGTTTTGATCCGATATTTTCAGATTATTATTACTATAATTTTATCCCACTCCAAATACATTTTAGTGGGAATTGGTTTGGAGACGTAGCTTCTTCTTTGAAAACTCTGCTGGTCTTCTGTCTGATTTTCACCCAACGTTACATACTGATAGAGAGTTATGTAGTTTTGCCGGTGGAAGTCATCTGATGTTAGTATTTGTTGTTTTTTGTCGTGTGTGCTTCTTTTTGTGCTATTTATGGGGATACTCAACCAAGGCAGATGGCATTTTTACAGCAAAATATACCAGCAAACAGGTACCAGATGAACATAATTAAAAATAATTTGTTTGTTTTTTATGTTTGTTTTAAGGCTGTAAACTTCCTCACCACACACTATACACATTAATGTTTTCTCACATTTCTCTCTGTTTGAACTCTTTGAAGTTCACATCTACACAGATTTAGTTTATATTGATTGCTTTGACCTATTTGAAGAAACTGGGAACCTCTCAGTCTTTGTCATCACCATGACTTGCTTTTGCAGTTGTGAATCACTGGATTAGAGAATTACAGAATTTGAGAGCCCTGATTTTTAACGCTATACCTCACCTTTAGGATGAACGACAAATCCCAATTTCAGTTAAGTTGTGATGTTGGATCCAACAGCATACAACCTTTATTCAATACTACAATTTAATGTTCAAGTGGATAAACTATAGTGTGTGTGTGTGTGTGTGTGTGTGTGTGTGTGTGTGTGTGTGTGTGTGTGTGTGTATGTGTGCGTGTGTGTGTGCGTGCGTGCGTGTATGTGTGTGTGCGCGCGCGCGTGTGTGCGTGCGTGTGTGTGTGTGTGTGTGTGTGTGTGTGTGTGTGTGTGTGTGTGTGTGTGTGTGTGTGTGTGTGTGTGTGTGTACGTGTGTGTGTGACATATGTATATGAGGCTAAAATATACATACTGTAAATATGTTTTTAGAACTCTTTTATTATTCTAACAACTTTTTTATAACAAGATACAAGTGTACATACTGTAAATATGTTTTTAGAACTCTTATTATTATAAAATAAATAGGGTACGATACTGTAAATATGTTTTAAGAACTCTTATTATTATAAGAACTTTTTTTATAAAAAAGTAAAAGTGTACGTACTGCAATTGTGTGGATATTCCCTGCCTTCTGCTGGCGTGTGGGCAACTTTTGTGCCATAATTCCTCAATTTAGAAAGTTTATTTTGAATTTGAGAATTTTTTGGGGGGGGGGAAATCCGCAATCTACTGAAGCCGCAATAATAGAACAACGATGTAGCGAAGGATTACTGTACATATCACCCCGCCCCCAACTGTTGGCCTCCTGGGTGAGAGGCCTGCTACTGAGGTCCGCCAGACTGTCTCCCCGCTCCCCACTAACACCCATTCACTCAAAACACACGGAAAAAAAATAAAAATCACGGGGTCCATGAACTGGTGCAAATGCGGTTCAATGGTGCACTCCGGTGGTCTGTGGGTGTTGCGTTTGTATTTTTTAATACACCGGTCTCATATTAAAGACGTTTTCTGTTTGGCATGTCTTTTCAGAAGACAAAATACATACTACATCAACAGTTAAAAAAAAAAAAAATTACACTTTTTACCATGGCCATTTCCATATCCCAATTTTTACTTTACTCTGAGGAAAACAAATGTGAAATTGAAATAAATCATACATTGACCAACGTTCCAAAACAGGTGGTGTCCGACATTCGTGTCCACTGTATCAAATATTTCAAAACTGTTTAATGGAAAGAAATGAGTCAATCATTCAATAACTGAGTTTGTCGGATCATTTGCTGGTTTTTGCTGTGACCGGTGTTAGAAAAACAATTTAAAGCCTTAACAACTTGAAGAGTGAAGAGATTAGCAGCACAGTGTGTCCAATTCATGTGACTTACATGTTTCTTAGTGGACAGGAGGAAACATGTGACTACCAGACAAACATACCGAAATGGAGTTAAAAAGCCGACCATTGAGAGATTCTAGTCCATGAGCTTATTCCTTAACTAACTACTCAAGTCTTACAGCTTTATTATTTCTTTTTTTCTCTCTGCGTGGGCGCATACCTTGTCACTGTGTGCTACACTTCAGTAATAACAAAGGTGCCTTCACCTTGCCTGGAGAGTACTGAGTTTGTAGAGCTGTCAGAGATACACTGTACAGAAGGCTCCAACACTAAACATGTTCGATGGGCAATTTAAATTGTGGATACATCCATCCATTATCCTCACAAGGTTCGTGGGCGAACTGGAGCCTATCTCAGCGGTTTCTGGGTAGTAGGCAGGGGACAACCTGAATGGGTTGCCAGACAATCGCAGGGTACACATAGACAACCATTTGCACACACAATCAAAATTTGGAGTGGTCAATCAACCGTGCATTTTGCATTACATTTTTGAAATGTGGGAGGACACCGGTGTACCCAGGGAAAACCCACACGGGAACAAGAAGAACATCCAAAATAGAGCCATTATCCGACCCACCACCTCTACACGATGAGGCGGTCGTGCTAACATGTGCGCCACTGTGCCGCACAAAAATTACTCTCAATCGCTCTTAATTTCCAAAATGTCTCAAAGAGCTTCACATACTGACAGTTAACAATTATTGAGGACATCACCTGATCTTAACCCCCAGGAGGTCAAGGTGGAAAAAATTAAAAACAAACAAAAAACATAAAAAAAAAAAAAAAAATGTTTTACACAGTTTAGGGAAAAAACTTCCAAGAATTGTATTCCAAAATCCACAGCAAATGATAAATGGACTGCACTTATATAGCAATTTATCTACACCACATGGTGCGTCACATTAACCCATTCACTCACACATTCATACACCAATGTACCGTATTTTTCGGACTATAAGTCGTTCCGGAGTATAAGTCGCACCAGCCATAAAATGCACAATAAAGTGAAAAAAAAAACATATATAAGTCGCACCGGAGTATGAGTCGCACTTTTGGGGCAAATTTATTTGTCAAAATCCAACACCAAGACCAGACATGAACCAGCAACAACAGGCAAAACGATACGGTACGCTGACGTGACATATACACAAACGAGGAGCTGAGAACGGGCCTGATGTAACATTCAGAGTTATTCAAATAACTATTACATAAATAACACGTTTATCAAACCATCGGTGTCACTCCAATTCATGAAGCAAAGTTACAAGTTACAACACAGCTATAAGCTACGCTACAAAGCTACGCTACAAGCTACGCTGCAAGCTACGCTACAAGCTACGCCGAAAGCTGCAAGCTACAAGCCACAAAGTTACAGGACAGAAAACATCATGCCTGGAGATAGACACAAAGGTCGATCTTGGAAACGAGGAACCTCCTCACGACCAGCATTGACAATTCTATCTGTGAACATCGAAGGGTTGTCCTCTGCAAAACGAACAATCTTAGCTGCCCTGCACAGCACCGGACTTAGCAGAGTTTATTGAGGAGGGACAGAAATGTGTTCAGCTGTAGCTGAACCACATCTAGCAAGCCTTGTAACTAATTGCCTTGTAGCCACGATAAGAAGAAGAACTCCAATTCATTAAATCCATCAATTGCCCTTTATGTAAACAATGCCGCATATGTGCCACGCAGCTGACGTCGGACTCGTTGTGAGTTGCATTTCTAATTATTCCACAGACCCATATAACGATATACGTATAAAGTATATATCGAATAACTATCATATAACAACAATATTATCAAACCATCTGTGTCACTCCAAATCATTAAATCCATCGATCAAATTCCTCGTCCTTTATGTCAACAACGCTGCGCGTGCGCCACATAGATCTAGTATATAATTATATTGTACCGTTAACAAAGTACCAGGAAAGACGTGGGTTTGGTAAACGGCTCTTTATTTAACAAAACAAGAGTTCAACAAGCCAACAACTACTGAACTGTAATGATAAAAACATATACAAGTTGCTACACGAAATAAAATATATCAAATAACTATAACATAAATAAGTTTTTCAAGACTTGTGTCACTCCAAATCATTAAATCCTTCAAACGTGGGGCCCTTTGTCATCTTCGTCATCCCGTGATCGAATCTTTTGTCCTTTATGTAAACAACCGCGCGCGCCGCGCCGCTGACGTCACTTGCAGTTCAAATTACAGTAATCCCTTGCTACATCGCGGTTCGTTTATCGCGGTTTCACTACATTGTGGATTTTTGAATTTTGAAAATTTGTGAAAAAATTCACATATAAGTCGCTCCTGAGTATAAGTCGCCCCCCCACCCAAACTATGAAAAAAAACGCGACTCATAGTCTGAAAATTACGGTACTAAAGGAAACATGTTTACAATTGCCCTCCCTTTTTTTTAAATTGAATTATTATTTAGATATCGTAATTTTAAGTAAACAACAGGCCACTCTTAGTGTGGATCGTGGCCCCTCAGTTGCCAATTCTTTTTTTATGACAACCCTTTTAAACACAAACAACAGTGTCATTTGAGAATTTTGATGTTGCAGTGTTGCTCAGGTTTTGTCTCCACACAAACTCCAGCTATTGAGTCTTGAATTCACCAAGTTTTCCCTTATGTTTGAATTAATTGAGTTGACAAAAGAAGAATCTAGGAGAAAGTCTATGGGTCACCGTGCTTAAATAGTCTGACAGAGCCTCCATCTTGCTGTGACGTGTCTATTTTATTTTCCACCAGGGTGTGTAAAAGTTCACAAAAACAGGAAGAATTATTTGTGATTGGGCTACTTGCACTAGGCTCCTTGCAAACTGACATGCTGAGACGCTGAATGCACCCATGAAGAGAGCTTCATTAAAATCCAGTCAAGTCCTCTTTACTGGCGTTATTTATAACAGTGATATCGATCACAAGTCGTAATGTCCCCATTCAAAAGGGGTTTAATTTGTTCCGCATGACATCCCAAATAAAAGAGTTGCCTTGGGTCTGACTTTGTATATATATGAGCCTTGTCTAACTAAACCAGAGCACTTGGACTCCATCCAAACATAATCAAGAGGCACAGCGAATCCCTTTCTCTGCACCCACCCACCTGCCTCCTGGGATCCTGGGATTCCAAAATCTCTTCTCTTTATTTTAACAAAAAACATAAATAAAAATCCAATTGCGACATTGGCAGGGTCCATATGTTTAAAAAAAAATTCTCACCTATATAGGTTGGAGAACAGTGGAGTCAAGTCATGCAGACAAGGGGCATTTAGGGACCTCAGAAGGCATCCAAAGTCTCCCCATTAAAATGTTGGAGCAGGGTGAGCATTTCCGAAGCAGTTCTCAGCTCCTTCCTACGGAGGTGAATGGCCTCTCTGTGCAACCGGCCAACTATCTGCCAATGGGCGCACTCTTTTACAAGTGAATGGACTTAGTTTTGCTACACTTAAAAGGAAACACTAACGGGCCGTGGCCACACCACAATGCGCAATCGGAAAATTGCCAAACCTAAGGATAGCACTTTGGCAATGGTGAGAGGAGATTGGGAGCAAGAATCCTAAAGAGGCACAGCTGCCCTGGACGTCACATCTCTCACTCGTTCCACCAGCCCCACTTCTGTAGCGCTTTCTTAGTGACAGGGCACAGATGTAGGGTCAAGGTTCCTGGCATCCTCCAAGTAATTCAATGGCCATATCAATTCAAAAGGATACCTGTAGGTCGCCTGAAATTTGGCATTGATAACGAACACATAACATATCAGAACATTAGCAAATGCCTTTTTGACATACGTACAGTCATTCAAACCAAATATGCACTAAGTGAGGTGCAAAATGAGCCTGCGCAGAGCAGGTGGACAAACTGGTGCAAGCGGCATATACTATGCTATAAAATACATTACAAATAAGAAAAGAATATACTCATAAAACCTACTTGATCACCATCACCGAAGTAACGCTGCAGGCAAAGGGTTGGCACAGGTCCCGTGTCGCATGTTGAGCAAAGATGAGAAACAAGAGGGAGAGAAGTTGTCACGCACTGGCACGCTGACCGGCCTGTATGCAAGGAGGAGGGAGGAGTAGTGTGGATTGTGACAGGGGGGCTGCGAGTGGTGAAGCCGTCCCGTTTCAGCACACTAGACTGTTACTGCAGGGGGTGGAGTGCTGAGGTTATTTTTCTAGTCTACAATTGGTTTGACGGGTTCAAACTTTTTTGCTACTACTCCAATGACTAATTCCATTTTGAGACCAACTAATCCAAACTCTGAGCATGTCTCCAACTAGAAATTATTTAAGGGAATATGCATTGTGTTCAACCAGACGTAAACTGTTCTTGAAATATCTTGTTTACGCCAATACATAAGGATCAGAGGCCCCAGTTAAGCAAACAGCTTTACTGCAAAATCCAGGTTAAGGAGCTTGAGGAACTAAAAACTAAACCTACCCACAATTTAGCAAAATACACATTATATCGTGCTACATGGTTTTCTTGCGAGGTTGGAATTCTGATTCTTATGAAACAGTGTGACCTTTGCTGCAGTCAATTGGTTAAATGTTTTGTCCAAGTCATCAAGCACAAATAAATGTCGCGTTCCACAGGACAGTACTTCCATCGCTGTTCAGTAAGGCTGATGTTAATGCTCAAATTTTCACAACTGCTCACACACCCAGTTTCTTCGCATGACATGACCAATGTATTAATACTATAGAAATGGCATAAGACACATTGATTCTGATGTTATTCTTGATCCACTTATGGAAATGTGTATTCGTGTAGCTAAGGGCTTATTTGTGAGGAGGGGGAGTAAAAGTTTCCTGATTTTTTGTGGTTGGCTTTTTTTTTTTTCCAATAGACATTCCCGAGAGATTTCTTCAAATTTGTCAAAAGCAGTCGGTTAAACGAAATGGTATGCAAAATGCATGTCATTTTCCCCAAAACAGGAACTGCAAAGTTTACAACACATCCATCCTTTTTCTGCAGCGCTCACCCTTATTTGAGTCACAGGTGAGCTGGCGCCAATCATCACTTAATTTTGGAAGGAGGTGAGTTAAACGTTGGAATACTTGCCAGCCCACATAGACAAACAAACATTCACACTTGCATTCACATCCTGCACGCATGCTTTTGAAATGTGGGAGCAACCTGGAAAAACCCACATAGGGTGACCGAATGTAGTGGGAAGAGTGAAATGCAACCATGACAGACAGCCTCATGGGGACAAGCACAGGAAGAACTTGCAAACTCAACACAGGGTGCTGGAACCTTGGTTAGAAGCCTGAAGCTCAGAGCTGCGAGGTAGCCATGTGCAACACTAATACCCTATGTCTGCAAAGGCAACATGTGATTCAATAATGGTAACAATATACAAGCCAACACAAATGGACAAAATAAAAAAGTAAGGTAATACTGCCAATATGCCAATAAAGGATGTGAGGTATTTGCATGTATTGTGTTTCTCTTAGTGAGTACATTAGTTTATTTTATAGTCTATTTACTATAAACCAATCTAAAATTATGCAATAATTGCTAGTTGGAAAAAAATGATCCTCGTGCCATGTCTTTTCTTTGTAAAGATAATGGTCTGTGTATACTGACACATTCAGAGTTATGAATTAAACAATGACTTGTAATTTGAAGCTTGTAAAATATATTGCCAAGTTAATATTTGTTTTGCGATTCAATGCAGAGTATCTTTTTAAAGAAATAAGGCGATCTACAGCCTTTATCTATCCATAAGCTCCTATCCCACTGGCGGAAAAACAATCACGAGTGGTTTTGAAGGCAGTGAATGTTGCAGGCTTTGTTCAGAGTGGCAAACGGTCGCCAAACGCTTCGCAGACATCTGCCTGAACTTTTCTTGTTGCAAGGGAATTTTGAGCGTTCAAAGTACCCTTGCGACAAGAAAAATTACTAAAACTGCTGGCAAACATTTGCGACCTTGAACGAACCCCAACGCGATATTTTTTGCTTTCGAAAACATTCTCAATTGTTCACAACTGTACTGGTGTATCTCATATTGTGGCTGGTGAGTGTTGATCAGATGTGGCTACACTTACTTTATTTAAATGCAAACTCACAGTTGAGACTAGTGCTGAATGTGGAGAGTAATCAAGAACTATAATTTGTCATAGGAGACACCTTGAAACATTTGTGACCTTTATTAATAAGCATCATTTTGGTTTATTTATCTTCATGAAGCCACAACCAGCAGCAGCAAAGGAGTCCCACAGTGGTTAGCCTGCTCCATAGCCCCCACGCCCCCACCCCTCACATAATGAACTCCAATGGCAGCCTTGTGCAGCACATAGCACTCCACTGTGAAACAAGCCTGCGTGTCACCAGGAAATATTGACTCAAAACGCGTCGTAAAAAAAGATGCCTTCACAAGCTTGGCGGTGTTGCCTCTGCAATCACTGAAATGTAGCTGACTATGACGAGGTCACACACACAAATAGATGGTTAGACAAATAAATGATCATGGTTGAGTGCAGAGAGAAATTCTGGGGGATAGGTTTGATATGAACACTATCCAACAGTGGGGGTGCAATAACAAGCCATCATGTATATGTACTTGTGTGTAGGAGTAGAAATGTGAGAGGAAAGGCACAGATTGCGCAGCGCGTGGAGGACTAAGCCCGCGTGTCATGAGAGTTCATCAGGACTGAGTGCCAAAGAAAATGATCCAGTTTTGCATTATTTGCCCATATTAATATTCATTAATCACAAATGTATCATTGGTCATCTGTGCTAGTGTCGTATTGTAACAGGCAGAACAATTAAATGCTCTTCTATTTGATGGCAAGAGGTACAATAAACCTGCTGCCACTCATACAACAGCGTAAATCATAATCTCCTGCCAGTATGACAACTTTGTGTTCAATTAAACAAGCCCAGATTTCACAATGACATTTATGAGTAAAATGAAACAAGATCATCAGTATTTTCAAGATTCACACTTTTTAGGCAAAGCTGCATTTGAGCACACAAACTGACGTGCCCTAATTTTTGTGCCAGTACAAGCATAGTTTTGCCTCTTTGGGGATTTGGCAACCGCTCTGTGGTTGCTGGCATACCGATGGTGGGTTCCTTTGACATGCGCCTGATGCACCTGACTATTTAATGCTGACTGAAAGTTGTCTAAATGTATTGCCTGCTAGAACCACACCACATTATTGGCACAGGATTAGAATGCAATTTTGGGTGTATTTAATCGGGGCGCAGGTTAATGGATTCTGTGTGGTGGATGTCATCGTATGGTATTCAATTCATTAATATGGCAAGGGCATGCATAAATCTATTTAAATCATTGTAGAATTGCTTCATGGTTTGGATAACTCTTTCTGCCAGACCATTTGTAGCAGAATGATACGGCGCAGACTTGATGTGCTGAATACCATTCACTTGCATGAATGTTCTGAACTTTTCTGACACCAGCCGTGGGCCAATATCACTGATATCACTGACTTGTTGAGGAATCCCAAAACTGCTGAAGGTAGACCTTAGCTCTTTGATGGTTTTCTCCGAATAGTTGTTTTTCATGACACCGAGGCTACTTCTGGCCATTTGGTCCTCTAGTGGTCCTACCACTTCAACATGGACAGCTTTGGGAGGTTTCTTCATTTCTGGCATTCACTGCATTCTCTTCTATTGCTGCATCCAAGCTTGGCCACCATAGAGTAACTGCGTGTAGTTTCTTTCAGCCTATCTACAGCTCAGTTCCCAACATGTAGCTGAGTCAAAATGACTGCCCTGGTAGTTTTTGTGCTATAACCAACCAATGGGTTCGCCACCAGGCAGCTCTATTGCACTTTGTTCAAAATAGTGTATGCTGTTATTTATTCATTTCCAATAAGATGAAACTCTGAACAGTCAGTGGCACACACTTTAATTTGGTGTTTGATAAATACTGCATAGTAAGGGCGTTGCAGCGTAACCTAATCATTTAAGCTTATCTGGTAGTAATTTCATAACATAAAAGTGCTTATCATCCACTGTTTTAAATGGTAGACAGAGTAATTTACTGAATATCTCGCAAACAGCTCTGTACGCATAAATTTCCTTCATGTGGTAAATATCAGGCGAACAACTTGGCAAAGACACATTGGGTCGATATGCTGATGAAATTTTTTTCCCCCTGTATTTAACAACCCAAAGTTGACAAGTACGCTTGCCATCTTCTGCGCGTTTAACTCATCTCCTTCATATAATGATGAAATTTGGGCATCTTATGCACTTTATCATGCAACATACCTTTATTATTTTTAGCTGACACAAACTCAAATTAGTGACTCTATTTCTAACTTGGTGATCTGTTCCTTGCCATGGTAAAGGATTGGAAAAAGCGAAATATTCCCAATTCATGGCTTTCATTTAAGAGAATAGTTTGATGGCAGGGGCGACAACAATATGGTAGAGAATGTGTTAATTGTGTCTTGTGCCATCTTGAAAAATACCTGCTTCGGCTATTAAAAAATTCTCAGTCTAATCCAAAATCACACATATAATTTTATATATTTTCATTACTATTATTATTAGACGACTCAATTGACATGTTAACAAAACTATGAGAAAACAAGCAAGTGTTTGGATTAAAAACAACCTTTCAATATGTAATGTGGTTATTTTTCCTGTCACCATGACTACCATACAGATTAATGAAAGAAGTCAGGAATTTAATGTGCAGAACAGCTACCTTTTTATTTATTTATTTATTTATTTATTTATTTATTTATTTATTTATTTATTTATTTATTTTAAGTAAATGTATTTCCAGTGAAAGGGCTTTTGCTACCAGTAGATTCACCAAAAGTCATGGCCAACACATCTATTTTTGGTGGCTCCGTCTTTTAGTTAGATTGCCATCTGCTGGTCAAAGTTGGAAACATCCAACTGGCATTTCAAGTTGCCATAAATAACTGCCCACACCATTCTAAAATCAAAACATTTATTTCGTCAAAAAATAAAACTGAGGTATATTTTTCAAGAGTAACCTTGCCAAGGTGGAAACACAATTCGTGTCATGGCAATACAATATACAGGACTGTCTCAGAAAATTAGAATATTGGGATAAAGTTCTTTATTTTCTGTAATGCAATTAAAAAAACAAAAATGTCATACATTCTCGATTCATTACAAATCAACTGAAATATTGCAAGCCTTTTATTATTTTAATATTGCTGATTATGGCATACAGCTAAAGAAAACTCAAATATCCTATCTCAAAATATCAGAATATCGTGAAAAAGTATATTAGTAGGGTATTCAACTAATCACTTGAATCGTTTAATTAACTCAAAACACCTGCAAGGGTTTCCTGAGCCTTGAAACACACAGCTTGGTTCAGTAAACTAAATCACAAGTATGGGGAAGACTACTGATCTGACTGCTGTCCAGAGGACCATCATTGACACCCAGGGTCAGACACATAAAGAGATTTCTCAAAGAGCAAGCTGTTTACAGAGTGCAGTTTCAAAGCACATCCACAAAAGGTCTGTTGGAAGGGGGAAATGTGGCAGGAAACGCTGCACAACCAAGAGAGATGACCGCAGCCTTAACAGCATGGTGAAGAGGAGTCGCTTCCAGAATTTGGGGGAGCTTCAAAGACAGTAGACTCAAGCTGGAGTCCAGGTATCAAAAGACACTGTTCACAGACGTGTCCGGGGAAATGGGCTACAATAGCCTTATTCCCATGGTCAAGCCACTTCTGAACTCAAGACCACGGAATAAGCGTCTGACTTGGGCTATGGAAAAGAAGCACTGGACAGTTCCAAAGTGGTCCAAAGTCCTCTTTTCAGACCAAAGCAAGTTATATTTCACCTGGAAGTCAAGGCGCCAGAGTCTGAAGAACGGCTGGAGAGAAGCAAAATCCAAGTTGCTTGAAATCCAGTGAGAAGTTCCCACAGTCAGCGCTGGTTTGGGGAGCCATGTTAGCTGCTGGTGTTGGTCCACTGTGTTTCATCAAGTCCAGAGTAAATGCAGTTGTGTACCAAGAAATTTTAGAGCACTACATGCTTCCGTCTGCTGAAAAGCTCTATGGAGATGATGATTTCATTTTCCAGCATGATCTGGCACCTGCCCACAGTGCCAAACCCACCAGTAAATGGTGTACTGACCATGGCATTACTGTCCTCGATTGGCCTGCCAATTCCCCTGACCTGAACTCCAGAGAGAATTTGTGGGGTATTGTGAAGAAGAAGCTGAAAGACAACAGCCCCAACAATGTAAATGAGCTAAAGGCCTCTATTGAAGCATCCTGGGCATCCATAACACCTCAGCAATGCCACAGGCTGATTGCCTCCATGCTACGCCGCATTGGTTGCAGTTATCTGTGCAAAAGGATTACCAACCAAGTACTGAGTGCATTAATGGACATTTTCAAATGTTTGATATTGTTTTGCTGTTATAAATCTTTTTTTTTACTTGGTCTGAGGAAATATTCTAATATTTTGAGATATTTGAGTTTTCTTAAGCTGTATGCCATAATCAGAAATATTAAAATAATAAAAGGCTTGCAATACTTCAATTGATTTGTAATGAATCCAGAATGTATGACTTTTTTTTAAAATTGCATTACAGAAAATAAAGAACTTTATCACAATATTCTAATTTTCTGAGGTTCAAAATCAGCAAAAGGATCAGCAGACAAAACCAGTGAGGCAGAATATTGAGTCTTTTCTCGCGAGAAGTGCATTCAGGCTTACAGCAATCCGACTACACTAAAAATCTGTTTTACACTCCTCGCTCTTTTTATTTGGAAATGCCCTACCCACAGTGTGAGACGATTAGCCCTTAAGTGGGTGGGGGGGGGGGGCTTCGTCTCGTAAGAAAAGAAACAAAAAGTAACGCACAAAGTGTTGCGTGCAGATATGGCTATACCAGCAAAACAGTTTAAGCGGTATTCCGAGAGATAAAAAGAGAAAGTGACGTTCTTTAAGGAAGATCAGAAGGTTCATGACGCATCGTTTGACGTGTTGTTTTCACGATCTGTTCTGGTGGACGCTGAGCTGTCAGCAGCATCTTGTTTGACACAACCGTCATCTCGCCCCTGACCCAGCCGTAATCCTTCTGTTCTGTTGTACAAGATAAGAATAAGCAAGGCAAAGCAGCAAGCATACTGAACAGTAACATTGTGAATAAGTACTCATTAGAGAACGCATGATAACATATATATACAATTTTTCTAACAACAGTCCTGTATAAAACAAAAAAATAAAATACATGTACATGAAGGTAAATATAAAGGGATGGATAAAAGAGTGTAGAACACAGTCCAACTACATGCGGAACAAATTGTCGCTTAACAAGAAATCACCCAGGGCATAGAGCGATAAAAAGTAAGTAGTAAAAAAATGTTTTAATTGCAGGTACAGTGTTTTATGTGATTTACAATATTCCTCTAAAAATCATGTATTTTCTATCACTAAATACTACGGAATATTGTATTGTCAACATGTTTCTAATGTTTTGTTGTTGTTGTTTAAAACAAACACTGCTGAAAAGCCTTCTAATGGTCACATCTTGATAAATCACACTTCTTCAATCCAATCAAAATTCGGATTAAAATTATATTTGCATGCACTGTTTACATAATTATAATTACTGTTCGGATTAGGGTTGGTCGGAAAAAGTAATTTTGGCGTGCGCAGATTGAAATATACCGGAAATAGTTATAGTAGAAGAAGAAGCCTTAGCAACTTCCATGTCAACATTGGGGTCGCTGATGGTGTAGTGGTACACTCGCCTATTTTGTGTGCAGGCACCATGAGTTTGATTCACGCATATGGTGGCGTGCAACCCCCCATAAAACAACTTCCGTGTCGACAAAACATCACTCCGTCCATTTTTACTTTAAATGTATTTTTCCCATTTTCCAGGGAATGCAGGAGGACAAATCTTGCACCTGCTATGTTTTACATTGGCTCTGCTTCTACTAGCTGATCGGATTACCAATCGACACAAACCACCCCTCTCATTTGAAAGATAATCTTGATCGGATTGGGTTTCATTGGATCAGAATATTCCGACTGGGGAGTGTACATGAAGCATTTGTATTCCGATCAGGTTTTTAATCCAAATGAATGAGACGGGTTTTGTAAAGACAATTTTTGTCGCCTTGTCAAAAGAGGCACACAATCCTAGATTACAGCCCAGTTGAAGGGGGCGGTAGGGGGGCGGCAGTCCGAAGTCTATGTAGCCACTACATAGATAGCATAGACTACAAAAGCAAATACTCAGGTTTGTAATTTCAAGCTTGTAATGTTCAGAATTTTATCTTATAATAAAAACCGCATTCTGGCGGTCAACATCATCTTGAGGCGCTAGGAATTCACTGGGGAGCCAAGGGGGCGCTAGCCTAAAAAAGTTTGGGAACCACTGCTCTAAACCCTTCCTCTTACTCTGCCATGAGACTCAGAGATTACACAAAGCAGTGGCGCTGTTTGGACCATCTGCATTGTATTAAAACCCAATCAACGAGCATTTAAATTCAATTCTTCTGACATTTTGCTCACCAAAAACAAGTTGTAATGAATGTGAACTTTTAATGCATTTTATTCAGAAGGTTACTTTGAACCTTAAACGGCGGCGCGGCGTACTTATGGATTTGTACGACCTCCGGCCTCCAGGGGGCGCTCTAGCAGGAAGCAAGGGCGAGACAGGCGAAGAAGAAATAATGCGCCGAAGAAGACGCGCCAGTTTGTGTTTACATTTCGCGCATCACGCACACACCCGCATTCACACAAAGACAGGAAGCTTTTATACACAAACCGTCATTACGGGGGACAAAAGAAATGCATATGATGCCGCTTTTAAGCTATACGTGTCGCTCGCTAGTTTAATGTAATTTAGCGCTTCGTGCATGAATAAGATTAGCATGAACAGACCCTCTTCACACTCGAAGAAATGCATAAAACCGACGACGAAAGAGAGACTGAGAAAGTGTGAGGCGAAGGATATCTAACGCTATTCCAATCGGACACTAAGGAGGAAGACTTCGATGGTTTCAGTGCACAGGAGGAAGATGAAGACGGCTCTTTTTTTACTTTTACTGGTATGTTTTTTTTAACCAGCCCTGTTAGTGCTGTGCTACCGTGTTGCTGCTGTGTTACCGCCGCGTCTCAGTGACTTTGCTGTGTTACTTCCGTGTTGCTGCGGTATTACTGCCGCGTCACAAGCAGTGTTTGGAAAGAAATGTTAAGGTATGTTATTAAAGCTTTAGAAATTTTTTTCGTCCAGTCTTTCTTTGCTAATAATTCGCGTGCACACTTCCGCGTTGCTGCGGTACTACTGCTGCGTCACAGGCAATGTTTAGAAAGACATGTTCAAGCATGTTATTAAAACGTTAAAAAGGCTTTCTATGTACTGTCTTTCTCTGTAAAAAACTCGTGTGCACGTGCGGCTTATAGTCCGGTGCGGCTTGTGTAAGAAAAAAACTGAAATATCCATGAATTTTAGCTGGTGCGGTTTATAATCCGGTGCGCCTTATAGTCCGGCAATTACGGTAGAAAGGATTGGAGGGGTTTTTGACAAGGCCAGACCCCACAAGACAACTGCTTGGGAGGACTACCGTATTTGCCGGTGTATTGGTCAACCTTTTTCGATCCAAAATCGACCGAAAAAAATCGACCTCGACTTATACACCGAGTCATAAAATTTAACTTAGTATTCATCGCTTCAAATGTGATGGTAACCAAGGCCGTTTCTCATGCATCTCATTGTGCGTGGGTGTGCGTCCGTCAGGCTCATCAAACAGCGAGAAACTGAATCATTATAAAGCGTTCGTCGCATTAACACGCATCCTCAGCAACAATTTCAAATATTCTCACCTCAATAACCGACATCGAAAGCCAGACAGCGACGATGACTGCTAGGGGGAAGTACTGGGTATTGAGCGAATGTGCGAGTCATCGCGCGTCAAGCAACGACAATAACTACCGGTACGTAAACATTCAATCGCCATGTCTAAATGAATGTCGTTGGCACTTAGAAAATATTCGCCAAACTTGGCCAGACTTCCAGGGGAAGAGGCAGAATTTTCACTTGTTCTGGCCGACCGGAGGAACCATCCGAGGCGGACACTTTACGACGGTTGAGTCGTTGGCACTTAGAAAATATTTGCCAAACTTGGCCAGACTTCCAGGGGAAGAGGCCGTATTTTCACTTGTTCTGGCCGACATGGGGAACCAGCCTAGGCGGACTCTTTATGGCGCAAGAGCCGTTGGCACTTAGAAAATTTTAACCGGGCGGCGTGCGCGAGTGCGCGGCCCGCTGGAAGTCGAATGAGGCTCCGCAATCTCCTCCGCGGTGCTTATAAAGTGCCAATCCGCTCGGCGGGAGCTATTTTCGGCCACTTGGCGCGTGCGCACGGCCTCCCGGATGTGCCGGGCGGCGTGCGCGAGCTTGCCGGCCGCTGGAAGTCGAATGAGGCTCCGCGATTTCATCCGCGGTGCTTATTAAGTGCCGATCCGGGACTGGGAATGGATTCGGTCCTCAAGCTCACGAAAGTCACACAAGAAGCACCTTAATTTGCTGATGTTATGCAACACATTTTTGTATTTAGTACATTTGTTCAGTTTTCACAGAACTGTAGGTGACAAAATGTTTGTTGACCGTTCTATGTTCATTAAATGATCAATATTTCTACAATAAAGCAAATTTATTTTAGTGCATTAAACATTATTTTCACATGAGCCATTTCTAAAACCAATGGATTAATTAAGTCATCCTTTCATCATCCGAACTGCTTATCCTCACGAGGGTAGGGGGAGTAACCCTGTACTGGTCGCCAGCCAATCGCAGGGTTAGACAAACACAATTCACACTCATAATCACACCTATGGACAATTTAGAGTGCCCGTTCAACTTTTGGAATGTGGGAGGATATAGGAGTACCTGGTGAAAACCCACACAGGCATGGGGAGAACAAGCAAACTCCATGGCCAGAGCTGGATTCAAACCCTACACCTCTGAACTGTGAGGCGGACGTGCTAAGCAGGGTCATCTTAACAAAGTCAGGTTAATGTTATTTCTAGAAAATTGATAAGTGGCAAGACTTATCAGGGACTGTTTAATAAGAAAAAGTCATAGAATAATTTGTGATTGTCACTATGCACCTTTTATGTTGCTGGAATATCATAGTTTGAAAAATTTATATTGCGTTTAAATGCTTTCCTCTCTTGAAAGATGGAAAGGAACCCACGTTTCATTGTTATTAAATTCTTGTTTCACCCCAATTTTCTGTTATACTCCAATAATACTAGTCAAAATACCATTTAAAAATACGTACTGAATCAAAGGTACTGCGTGAGGATTTCTTAGTTACGACTTTTGTTCACCATGTCACATACACACACTGATGTGTTTATTGATAATTTATTTGTTTGTTTGTTTTTGTGAAACCTACACGCACACAAGTAGCGCTTTTTTGGTTTTCTTATTCGTATTCTAATGAGCATTTTCCCGCGATTTGATACATTTATTGGAGACACTCACTTTTCGACGGCCAGTCCGTCCAATAGACGAACAGAAATCATTTCAGCCAATGGCGCGCGTCTATGGGCCATCCAATGACCAATGGCTTTTAAGAACATTTGCTGAAATAAACCAATAGGAGGCTAACGCCGTCGTGTCACACAAGCTGGGACTGCCGGCCTCAAGTCGCCGCGTCTCCACCCGGCTGGTCTTTCTGGATCTCTGCGATGGCGGAACAGCAGCAATTCCACCTCCTGCTGGGTAACCTGATGAGCCCTGACAACAATGTCAGGAAACAATCAGAGGTAAGGATTCAACGGTTCCATTAGTTTCACGCCTGTCGAAGGAAGGTGTAGCAAAGTGGCGCGTCTTCTGTAGCCGAAGCTAACCGCCCTGCTAGTGCTATGTGTAGCCGCGCGTCAAGTTCGGTAGCCCACGTGCAATCTGATCCAGCATTGGCTAGTGGTTAGCTAACGCTACAATGCTAACCTGTCGGACCGTAGTGCGTAGTTTTGGTGGGCACGAGTGAACTCGGAAACAGGAATCATCTTCGTGACATTCGCAGTGTTGCACGCACCCACACGCGGTTTGCGTCGTTGACAGTCCCGTATATTGAGTGTAAAATGTCCCGGTGGTATTGGTATTGGTGGTATATCAAATCGTCAGCTGGTGTGATAGCTAGGCGTCCAGCTAACCCTAGTGTTCAGGAAGTAGCATGGAGCTACATAACGCAAGCTACTTCCCGGTGGCTAACGTAGCAGGGATTGAAAATTAGCACCGATTAGCGAGTGTTGGTCATTTGTTGTGTTGTAAAAATATTGATGCGCAAGCAAGGGTCGCGCTGTGTCACAAGCAACATAAATGAATGGCTCTATTTTAGGGTGCGCTAATGTGCGCGCGCAACTGCTGAATAACATTGTACTTTTCTTGCTTAATGTAACTAAGAGACACTCTGTTATGATACAATTGGGACTTTCCTCAAACTCTAATCATCCATCTGCCATCTTTTATGATATTATCTCGATTCTCGACTGACTTGTTTGAGTCGAGCTGTCGTCGTAGTGCACAATGACGACCCGCTTGTCGCGCCAAAGCTTTGCTATTACGAGGATTGTCCTGGACCTCTGCAGTGTCCAACAGTTTCTAGAAGATATTTGGGTCTTTTTAACCATCAGTAGTCCGCAATCTGACGTATTTCAAGCGCGATCTCTCTACCTCCGTGTGAACGATTGCAACTTGTCATCAATTATACTTAAGTTGAACATATTAGCTGAGCGTATTACGTCAACCAGACATCAGTCTCTTACCCGTTCAATGTCCGTACAATCAGTTTATTTCGGGAGGGCTACCCATGATAGAGTCCCCTGATGTTTATTTTATCGGACATTTAGTTTAGTTTAGTTTATTGATTAGCACAAATAACAGTGCAAGGAGGGAGACGAAGCCTAGGGCTTGTAAGAAGCTCCACTCCTGTTATATATACAAACAAAATGCAGAACAAACAAAGTGCTGTGCAGTCAAATGTCATTCAAGAGTTTAAGAAAAAAAAAAATATATATATATATATGCAAGTAAATAAACAAAAGCATAACAAGCTAAATATTAATTTGTCATATTTATATATGCATATATACGAGTGTGTATGTGTATTATTCATATGACGGAATGGATTATTGAGTGATAGTAGGCAGCTGACAACAGTGTACGCTACCTTTTTTTTACATACATAAACAGATACACGATACAAAAATAAGAAACAAGCGAAACAAAATAGACACTTATCGATGTTGAAGCAATCAAAGAGACACCAGATAGGATTAGCTAAAAGGGAACAAAAGAACTGTAAACAGAAAATAACAAAACAAAACAAGGAAGAATCTGAGTCAAAATTGTGGATTAAGTTGATGATCATAGTATTTATCAGCTGAGTGCGGTGGAGTAATTATGGACTGGTAGGATCTTGAGTGGAGAAGGTGGTGTTTCAGGTGCTTTGTATAAGCAGCCTGTGCAGATATGGATCGGATATGGATTGGTAACTTATTCCAGAGTGGGGGCCCTCTAAAGTGGATATTATTTTGATGGCGTGATGTTCGACAGAAAGGTGGGTGAAGATTGTCCCTCTGACTTGTTGGATAAGAATGAAAGTCTGATGCAAATGTAAAGAAATTATGAAAAGTGACTGGAAGACAGTGTTTCCTATATATGTATTTATGGATGAGTAGACAGGTTTGATGAATGTTTACTTTATCAATTGGCAGTAATGAATAATTTCTAAACAGTGGTGCCGATGGTTCATATCTATTTGAAAAAGAGATTATTCGTAGGAACTTCTTCTGTAAAATGAGTAATTTGTTGAGGAATGTTGGATATGTGGCTGCCCAGATTATGTTGCAGTAATTGAGTAAAGGAAACAGGAAACTATAATACAGAGTGAGATGAGCAGAAGGATGGACCAAGGGACAAACTTTTCATAAAATACCTAGCATTTTCATAGATCTTTTGCAAACCAAATCAATGTGTTCGGACCAATTTAAGTGTTGGTCTACTATAACTCCTAGAAATTTGGTGCTAGTGACTTGATGGATTTCGTTATTGTTTATGTAAAATTTGGTCTGTTCTTTGGGGTAAGATTTGTTTATGTTGCAGAAGATCATGAAGTTACATTTTTTTATATTGAGTGTCAACTTATTTGTTTTGAACCATTTTGTAATAGCGTACAACTCAGCATTCACACTTGCAATGAGGGAATTAAAATCATCGTGGGTGGCAATGAGGTTGGTATCGTCCGCAAATAACAAAGGGAGAAAATTTGAACAAGACATGGAAAAATCATTTATGTACACCAAAAATAATAGAGGACCCAATATTGAGCCCTGCGGGACCCCAAATAGTATTTTAGATCTGTTGGAAGAACAACCATTTAAATATACATATTGTTCTCTGTTGGCAAGATAGTTTGTGAACCATTTCAGGGCAGAATCCTTCACTCCATATCTCTCTAGCTTAGCGATAAGGATCCTATGGTCGACAGTATCAAATGCTTTAGTTAGATCTAGAAAGACACCAAGAGCGAATTTCTTATTGTCAAGAGCTGTTGAGATATGGTTGACAAGCTGAAGCAGTGCATGCTCAGTGGAAAACTTTTTGTGGAAACCATATTGATGCTTGTAGAGAATATTATTTGTTTCTAGGTGCTTTGCCAATCTTCAATAAACCAATTTTTCTAGAATCTTGGAGAAGCATGGAAGAATGGATATAGGCCGAAAATTACCATATTCATTTGTCTCGCCAGCTTTGAAAATAGGAATGACTTTAGCAATTTTTAGTTCTTGTACCCAATGCCAAATTTTAAAGATAAGGAGAAAACGTGTTAGTGGGATTATTATTGAATGGATGATTTTCTTAATAAGTAAGCTTCTGATCGCGTCATGGCCAGGGGCCGAGTTTTTCAAGCTCATGACAATGCTGTAAACTTCCTCAACACTAGGAGGGTCAAGAATGGAGAGTTCAGGAAACTGCCCTTTAATTAGGCAAGAGGGGCTTGTATCAGAGGTTGAGAAGCTAGATGCCAAGGTAGCGCCAACATTTACGAAGAAATAATTGAAACCATTGGAAATATCTACTGGGTTTGAATGGGCTCCATTTTTTCCCCAGCATCTCATTTGGGGTAGATGTTTTAGATGTTTTGCAATGTAATAAATGGTTGATAAGATTCCATGTTGTTTTGATGTCACCAGAGGCTTGACTAAATTTATCAGCATAGTAAGTTTGTTTTGTTTTCCTTAGTAATACTGTAAATTTATTTTTATATTTCTTGTATGTTTCTATATTTATAGGAGTGGGATTTGCAATAGATTTTCTATAAAGTTAATTTTTTTTACGTGAAGATTTTTTTAGTTCATCCGTTATCTATGGTTTCCCTTTGGAGTTATTTTTACGATTAGAAATTAAAGGAAATGAGGACTCTAATGCATTTGTGAGTATTGTTAGAAAGGAGTGATAGGCTTTGTTGACATCTTGCAACAGGATAACCTCATCCCATGACACAGAGCTGATGATAGATATAAAAGATACCATGTTTTTCTCGGTAAATTTACGGAATTTCATTTGATCACCAGTATGACCTTTGAGTTTTAGACCACTATCATTGTGGATGAAATTGAAGACAGGAAGATGCTCAGATACATCACAGATCAACAGGCCAGATGTTATTTTGTAGTCTAGAGCGGTGTTTCCCAACCACTGTGCCGTGGCACACTGGTGTGCCGTGAGAGACGTTCAGCTGTGCCGTGGGATTGTCCAATAGTAATTACGGAGCGCATTGTAAACAGGATCGCCAAACCACTCGTCAGTTCGCGGAAGGCCTGGTCAGCCACTTGCTAATCGAGAATCGGAGAATCTTGAGATTTCATATTGTGTCGGTCTGATTGTATTGCATCGGCACATATTCACTTTATGCTGTGTGCTTTTGCTAACAGTGACAGACAACTATGACGGTTGTGGTGTGTTTGCGGTCCAATGAAAATCAGAGCATACAGTTTATCCGGAGAACCTGGATTGATTATTTTTCACATACATTAGATAAACAGTCAAGTCGAGACACCTCGACTGTGATAGCCACTCAGCTGCTGTCAGAACAGCAAGTGACTTTTTTCTTATTGTTGTAATATTTATAGACCTAGTATAAAACGGTAAACAAAATCACGTTGATTCTTTTATTTTAATCACAATCACTTTAAATAGTTCATTTCTCACACCGTCTAAAACCTTTTTTAAAAAAACTGTCACTTTTGTCTTAAGGAATACAATTTAAAGAATACTTAGTATTTATTTCTATTAAGTTATTCGACTCTCCATACATATATAGGAATAGGACTTCACGTCTTTCGTTGTAATATAACTGATTTTAATGTAGGAGTTTAACAGATTTTTGTTGGCGGTGTGCCGCGAGATTTTTTCCAATGAGAAGGTGTGCCGTGAATGAAAAAAGGTTGGGAAACACTGGTCTAGAGAATTAAATAAAATGTTGTCAATGAGAGTGGTCGTTGAGCTTGTGATCCTGGAGGGTTTGTTAATAAGAGGGAAAAAGTTACTGGAATATAATGTATAAAGGAAGTCTGCTGTATGTGACTGCTTAGTTTCAAGTAAATTAATATTATAGTCACCAAGTAGGACACACAATTTATTTTCTTTGTTTATGATTTCTAGAGTGGAGTCGAGGGCTTCATTGAAAGTGATTTTATCAGAGTCTGGTGGTCTATATATACATCCAATTATCACATTTTTGTTGTTTATAAGTGAGCCAGATGAAAGTTCTATAAACACAGATTCTGCTACAGTCATATCAAAGTTAACACTTAGATCCTTTCTGGGAGAGAAATTGAAATTATCAATCACATACAGTGAGACTCCTCCACCTTGCTTGTTTGGTCTACATGAGTTTATAGGAGTGTAGTGAGAGACAGGGTAGCTAGATGTATTATCAACCATCCAGGTTTCAGTAAGAGCTATTACTGAAAAGGAATGTGTTAAGGTTGATAAATAGGTTTGCAGACCATCATGATTTTTAGAGATACTCCGTACATTAAAGTGGACAGTGGAGAATACATTTGTTTGGCAGTGGCCAGGAGAAGTATTGCACAGTATGTTAAACATATCTTCAGAAAAATATTCGCATGACAATTCAACAGATTTTAGGGAAGTGTAATTAGTATCTGGGTTCAAGAAGGACTCATAAATACCAGCAGTAACATTATCTAGGTCAAATGAATTAAATAATAAAGAGTCTAGATTCGGTGGGACAGAAATTCCTGCATTATTGAGAGTGTCACTGGATGGCATGAAGGGTGTAAGGGGACGTTCTACCTGAGTTGGATGTCCTCCCCGCCAGTTTCTGTTTGCCATGTTGTGCTCCGCTGTAATCCACCATTCTCGTCAGGAGGGTCCAATAGGTACCAGTTTATGGTCATCAGTTCAGCCATTGTAGATGTTGGGTTGCACCAGGCCATAGATCTTCAGTTCCTCCAGTTCACTCACAACAAGGGTTTTGACATCTTCTGGTGTTGCTCCGTTTGTTTTAATCCATACTTTGCAGTTTCTGACCCACGTTGCGAGAATCTTGTTTTCCTTCTTCAGTTTGCGTGCGTTCCAGGCTATCTCAGCATTCTTTGTAGTGAGGTGTTCATTTAGGTAAACACCCGTTCCTTTTAGTTTCCTCCCTTGCTTCAAAAGATCCACTTTATGTTTCCTATTGACGAACCGAATGATAATTTTCGGAGCATCTTTTGGTTGTTTTCGGTTTCTTGGGAGTGTGTGGCAAGCGGCAATGTTTCCTTTCTGGAGTTCCATATGCTTACTCTCGAAAAACTGTACTACCTGATTTTCAAGCATTGACAGTTCGTTCGATGGAGAGTCATCTGTCGAGGGATCCGGAGGACCCGCCGCCCTGGCATAGGAGCGGTGTGTTGTTTTAAGACCAGTGATTATGAGGTCTTCTTGTCGGGAGTACTGCTCCAGTACATCTACTCTCCGTACAAGCGACAGGATTTTCTCATCTTTCTCCTTGGATAATTTCTTAAGCTCCGTTAGTTCAGACGTTAGCTGGAGCAGGGTGGCTTGCTGCTCTAAGAGGTCTTGCCGTATCAAGTCAATGGATGATTTGAGTTCATTGTAGCCCTCATTTTTTTGGGGCGGCATGGCGTAAAGTTTGGGAATGAAAACCAGCTAGCCGCTACAAATCGCCTACCTCAACCTTGTCTGGAAGGGAGCTGTTGTCCAGGTAGGTGTCTTCGTGGTTAAGGCACCAAAAAGTTAAAATAATCGCTCTTTGTTTCTTACGTAGAGCTTTCGATGCTTGGCGCGCCTCAGCAATTTGCTTCTTCCAAAAGCTGTCAAGATCTGTACAAATCTCCAGCGTTCCTCTCCTGCCGACGGAGTGAATAATGAATGAATCGTTAGCAGTGCGCAACTACGATTGCATTCCCTGGGTACTCCGGTTTCCTCCCACATTCCAAAGACATGCATGGTAGGCCGATTGACCACTCCAAATTGCCCGTAGGTGTGAGTGCGAGTATCGTATTTGCCGGTGTATAAGTCGACTCGGTGTATAAGTCGACCCCGTAAAATTCGACGGAAATTTACGATTTTATGATATATCCTTTGTATAAGTCGAGCTCAATTGTTGGATTATATTAAACTTCAAAATTCAATCAGAAATATACGAAATTTATTGACGAAATGTGTTCAAATTCGCGAGTTTGTAGCGAGCGATCTATACGCCATTTTAAATATTATTTACTTCATGACCCTGTGATATTACGCGCAGAGAGAGACTAACAACAATGAACACTCTTAGAAACTGGTTTATTTTTAGTTAAGAAACAACAAATTATAATTATAAAGTGATTGCCGGTACATAGAGTTCAAAATTCGTCTTCATCGTCGCTATTTCCGAAAAGCTCGTTCCATTCGTTTTCGTTTAGTTTGTCGTCATAAAGGGCATCTTCTTGGTCTTCTCTATCCTCAGTTTCCTCCTCCTCTTCCCAGATAAGGTCGTCTTCTGTCCCATCGAGAGCGTTTGGCGAATATTTTCTAAGTGCCAACGGCTCTTGCGCCATAAAGAGTCCGCCTCGGCTGGTTCCCCATGTCGGCCAGAACAAGTGAAAATTCGGCCTCTTCCCCTGGAAGTCTGGCCAAGTTTGGCGAATATTTTCTAAGTGCCAACGACTCAACCGCCGTAAAGTGTCCGCCTCGGCTGGTTCCCCATGTCGGCCACCACAAGTGAAAATTCGGCCTCTTCCCCTGGAAGTCTGGCCAAGTTTGGCAAATATTTTCAAAGTGCGAACGACTCAACCGCCGCAAAGTGTCCGCCTCGGCTGGTTCCCCGTGTCGGCCACCACAAGTGAAAATTCGGCCTCTTCCCCTGGAAGTCCGGCCAAGTTTGGCGAATATTTTCTAAGTGCCAACGACTCAACCGCCGTAAAGTGTCCGCCTCGGCTGGTTCCTCCGGTCGGCCAGAACAAGTGAAAATTCGGCCTCTTCCCCTGGAAGTCCGGCCAAGTTTGGCGAATATTTTCTAAGTGCCAACGACATTCATTTAGACATGGCGATTGAATGTTTACGTACCGGTAGTTATTGTCGTTGCTTGACGCGCGATGACTCGCACATTTGCTCAATACCCAGTACTTCCCCCTAGCAGTCATCGTCGCTGCCTGGCTTTCGATGTCTGTTATTGAGGTGAGAATACCGTATTTGCCGGTGTATTGGTCGACCTTTTTCGATCCAAAACCGACCGAAAAAAATCGACCTCGACTTATACACCGAGTCATAAAATTTAACTTCGTATTCATCGCTTCAAATGTGATGGCAACCAAGGCCGTTTCTCATGCATCTCATTGTGCGTTGCACTTAGAAAATTTGAACCGGGCGGCGTGCGCGAGTGCGCGGCCCGCTGGAAGTCGAATGAGGCGCCGCGGCCACCTCCGCGGTGCTTATAAACAGCCGATCCGCTCGGCGGGGGCTATTTTGGCCACTTGGCTCGTGCGCACGGCCTCCCGGATGTGCCGGGCGGGTGCGCGAGCTTGCCGGCCGCTGGAAGTCGAATGAGGCGCCGCGAGCACCTCCGCGGTGCTTATAAACAGCCGATCCGCTCGGCGGGGGCTATTTTCGGCCACTTGGCTCGTGCGCACGGCCTCCCGGATGTGCCGGGCGGGTGCGCGAGCTCGCCGGCCGCTGGAAGTCGAATGAGGCGCCGCGAGCACCTCCGCGGTGCTTATAAACAGCCGATCCGCTCGGCGGGGGCTATTTTCGGCCACTTGGCTCGTGCGCATGGCCTCCCGGATGTGCCGGGCGGGTGCGCGAGCTCGCCGGCCGCTGGAAGTCCAATGAGGCGCCGCGATCTCCTCCGCGGTGCTTATAAAGTGCCGATCCGCTCGGCTTGGAGCTATTTCCGGCCTCCCGTTGGTGCCGGGCGGCGTGCGCGAGCTCGCCGGCCGCGATCTCCTCCGCGGTGCTTATAAACAGCCGCATGCGCACGGCCTCCCGGAATTTGAACACATTTCGTCAATAAATTTCGCATATTGAATTTTGAAGTTTAATATAATGCAACAATTGAGCTCGACTTATACAAAGGATATATCATAAAATCGTAAATTTCCGTCGAATTTTAGGGGGTCGACTTATACACCGAGTCGACCTGTACACCGGCAAATACGGTATTTGAAATTGTTGATGAGGATGCGTGTTAATGCGACGAACGCTTTATAATGATTCAGTTTCTCGCTGTTTGATGAGCCTGACGGACGCACACCCACGCACAATGAGATGCATGAGAAACAGCCTTGGTTACCATCACATTTGAAGCGATGAATACGAAGTTAAATTTTATGACTCGGTGTATAAGTCGAGGTCGATTTTTTTCGGTCGATTTTGGATCGAAAAAGGTCGACTAATACACCGGCAAATACGGTAGTTGTTCATCTCTGTGTGCCCTGCGATTGGCTGGCAACCAGTTCAGGATGTCCCCCGCCTACTGCCTGATGACAGCTGGGATAGAAATGGATGGCTATTACCTCTAGATACGACTTCAAATGTTTAGTACACATTTATTGGGGAACATTGTGGTCATTTTACAAACTTTTTTTTTTCTTGAAAGCTGCCATTTCTTTCGAATACATCGAGCTATCGTTATAGTCAGCTCCCACCGCTTCTTGAATCATCATTCACAAACTCACTTGTGTATGTAAAACATACACATCCGTGCCTATCTGTATTTTGGTGGTCTTTAAATAAAGTTCTATCATCATCATCATTTTTCAATGTCTTGTACATCGAGGCTATGGGGTAGGATGGCAAGATGGAAGCCTTATCTTACAAAGAAAAACACCCAAGCCCAGCTAGCTACATTTGTCACAAACTCTTTTTTGCCATAATTGCAAAATAGATGTTGGTGCAAATGTAACACTGCTGGGGTAAAATCCTTAAAATAATCTTGTCTTCCTTTGCAGAAGTCTGAAAACCTCTGTCCTATTATGCTATGATTTATTAGTCATCGCCAGTGTTGGGCAAATTGCTTCCAAAATGTAATTAGTGACTAGTTACAATTCCAAAAAAGTAATTGAGTTACTCCTTCATAAATGTAACTAGTTACTAGGGACAGTAAGTAAAAACTTTCAATTATGTAAAAGAATTCAGATTTTAGAGCATGTCAATACAGTTGCATAAAGTAGAACAACATAGACCAGTATTTAATTTAATGTAATATTTATTGAATAAAAGTGTAAAATACGTAGAGAATAAATGATGAATTCTCACACACCTTCCAGACAATTGCTCACATCAGCTGGACGTGCACTTTTCCATTTTTTTGTACGGTAGAACTCCTCTGATGGGGGGGGGGGGTTACAGCATGGAGTGGCCGACAATTCGGTATATGATAATGTTAACAGTGTTGTCTTCTTACAGTCCAATGCTGAAAAACATACCAGGTATGCCAACTTCCTCATTTAAAGTCACAAAGCCACATTTCACTTTTAGTAACTGTAACGGCGTTATAACAATTAAGATAGTAATTGAGTAGATCATCCGTTACTGAAAAACCTTAGTGGTCTTAGTAACATCGTTACTTCTAACCCCCTTTTTCCCAACACTGGTCATTACTAATTGACTTACTTTTTGTAGAGGACTACAACTCCCTGCAGTTAAAACAACTATTTGTGTTGTTTCATTGGTATTGTTTGGCGCTTTACAATAAAACAAGATTGGAACATTAAAGGTATGCGTATCATAATTTAAAAAATGGGGATTGACTGGTCAGCCTTTTTAAATTTTAACAAGTCTTAACAAGCCAGAAAAATTGTGATCGGTGACTGAAACATGCGAGTTTAGTATTTGAGTTTACATACAAATATACGTCTCCTACTCCTTGGTGACAAATTCATTTGAGCTGTGGCCTACTTCACGTCCAAACAAGAAGGAAAAGTCTCACCCTACCGTCTGTTCAATTGTTTAGCAGTCACTGGTGCCAAATACAGCAATCTTGCCATGTCCTTGCTTTGTAGCTACTGCGACCTACCCTACTGTGGGTACTGCAAATACAAAATACAGTTTGTTATACCATAAAGTATTATGTCCAGAAGGGAATCGGATCAAACGTCTTCAGGGGATCTCCATATTTTTGCCACCAGGTTATTGTATTTATCTATTTTTTTTTTAATCCCATTTAAAAAATCTTGTTTTGCAATTGAGTTGTACAGGTTGTATAGGTCACAAACCAAGATGCTTATTCTCATTGTGAAGATTTCCAATCTGAATTGATTTGTTGTTGTTACACTGCAATGGTGCCTATCGCAAATGTGCCGCTGAAGGACAAAATAAAAAATCTGAATTGTCACTTGACCCCATGTATTGAAAATCCAGCCTCTAACCGCTGTCTATTCTGTATTTCCAGGAGACCTATGACACTATCCCCGGTCAAACAAAGATCACGTTCCTTCTTCAGGCCATCAGAGATCCATCTGCTGCAGAGGAGGTGCGTGCGCATCTGTACACTTCAAAGAAGCCAACATGCACATGTTAAATATTTCGCTGACAAATGTAGTCCTCTCATTTTGGCTATGACAACTGCTTGCTATGAGTCATAGCTTTGGTATTGGGGCATGTGTGTGAGTCTACCGGCTGCTTGATCCCTGCGCTAGGGCGCCTTCTCGTTACCTCCAAGCTGATATTTTTAGTTTTTGAAATGGGAGAAGGCTGAGAAACGCTCCTTCTGGGGAGGATGCCGCCGAGATTGCAAAAGGGTTGTTTATGGCAAAAAATGGGGGGGTTGTTGAATAGTATTTTTGTTCTCCACCCACCAGGTCAGACAGATGGCAGCGGTGCTTCTGCGACGGCTGCTGTCATCCTCCTTTGAAGAGATTTACCCCGGCCTCACGGTTGACATGCAGACAGCCATTAAAACTGAACTTCTTACCAGCATCCAACAGGAGACTTCACCAAACATCCGCAGGAAGGTCTGCGACATCGCGGCAGAGCTCACCCGCAACCTCATTGGTAATATTTGAATCCGTTCCAATGTCATATTAGGAGTTAACTTTCCATGACAGGGTTTATATAATATTTCTTATTTTGAACTCTAGATGATGATGGGAACAACCAGTGGCCAGAGGTGCTCAAGTTCCTTTTTGACTCTGTCAATTCAGACAATGTTGGCCTGCGAGAAGCAGCCTTACACATATTCTGGTGAGATTCATTCTAGTCGTCGTATTCACTGCAGTCGTGTGTGTGATGTTGATGATCAGGATTCCAAATCTTTCTGAATTGTGAAACCTTTTCTTTAGTGGATATTCTTCAGATTTTTTCTGGCTAAAAGTTTGTCTTGCTTGTTTCTAGGAATTTCCCAGGAATCTTTGGCAACCAGCAGCAGCATTACATGGACGTTATCAAGCGCATGCTTGTTCAGTGCATGCACGATCAAGCAAACCCTCAGGTAAAACGTGCCTAAAGTTTAGGTCGGATCAGTTGACGCTAGAAACGTTTGTGATTAGTTTCTTATGCATTCCGCACCCTTCAGATCCGTACGTTGGCTGCCCGGGCTGCATCCTCTTTTGTCCTGTCCAATGAAAGCAACTCAGCCCTGCTTAAGCATTTCTCCGACCTACTGCCAGGCATCCTGAACGTAAGATTCTTGCCCATTCTTCCGTCACAAATTTATTAGGCTGGCTTTTGAACTTGCAAGGATTGTTGTCACAATCGCAACATTTTCCTTAAACGATACCATGGTGAAAAACATCAGTAAGATGCAGTGGATGATGACTCACAGCTAAACAAATTCACCTTTTTAATTCAAACAATTACTTTAAGGATACTAAGTAAATGAGTTAGAATGAATTCAAACATTATTTGGAGCATTTATCAACGTTTAATTTGGTTTCGTGTCTGCTTGCTCTGCCTGTGATATAGTAGGTACGTTCTCAACACCACCCAAAGCCTGGCCGGCCGGGGTGGGTGGGTGGTGGTGGTACAAAAGTATGGCGGCCTGCCAGGCTTATATTGCATTGGGGGAATCTTGACTGAACTTGCGAGCTGCTTGAATTTCTTTCAGGGATGTAAAATAGTCTCCCAGAGGTGCTGTCTGGATTTGAACTACCTGCTAGCCTCACTGATCTTTTACTACTGCCTCCTTCTCTCATAGCCTTTTTGCTTAAGAAGGATGCTTCAAAGGTTCAAAACTCAAGTGTGTGTGTGCGCCCGACCTCAGTCCTGTTCAGAACTGTTGGCGCATCCTCAAGCAAAGCTCTGTGAGATTTGAGAGCCAGTTTACATCCAAACTGCAGCTGTGGGAGGCTAGTTTGACACCCTGCAAAGGCAATTCAGGCAGAAGCTGCTCACAAATTCAATGGGAGCAAGAAAGCTGGAACTTTACCTGTTAAGATGGTCTGTCTTAAAATTGCTTTTGATTGCTACAACAATCTACCACCTAATGCTGCAAATTTAATAAGTGGATTGTTTTCAGTTCTTTGCAACCTATGGAATGTATCAAACAGCTGCCTATAATAAATTGGAACGGTGCATTTTAGGAACCATGAATTTGCACGGTTAATGCCTGCCATTGTTGGTTCTGATCAGGCAGTGAATGAGTCCTGCTACCAGGGAGACGACTCGGTCCTCAAGTCTTTGGTGGAAATTGCCGACACGGCACCTAAATATCTGAGACCAAACTTGGAGGCCACTCTGCAACTCTGCCTCAAGGTGAGTTGGGAAACCACGCAGCATTAATTTTGCACTGCACTGGATTAGGGGTCGACTGATATGAGGTTTTCTATAACCGATGCCGATATTTAGGTCAGAGGACGTGTAAATAAAAAATGTTATGAATAAATATTAAACTATCAAAATAAATGTAAAAAAATCCAACATTGCATATTAAAGGCCAGTTGTGCTGCACAGTTTGGCTGTAGAGGCACCTGCTTCCTCTTTTTCTTTCTGTGCATCCTTGTATATTTGGAGGTGGTGGCACCTTAGGTGACTCCACAAATTGGTTGTTTTACCTTTTTCCGCTCCCGAGCTCACCGGTCCATTGCAGATACTGCACGTGGCTTTCCCTGGTGTTGGCTCAGTGAAATGCTGCCATACTAGTAGATTTTGATTTTTGTTGTTTTGCCACCAGACAGCAATTACTAAACAGAGGAAACATTTAGTTAGCATTTTAGTATCTTCAATTCTGTCTGTAATTCCAATATTTATACACATTTACAATCTAATATTAGAATTTTCCATCCATCCATCTTCTTCCGCTTATCCGGGGTCGGGTCGCGGGGGCAGCAGCTTTAGGAGGGACTCCCAGAGTTCCCTCTCCCCAGCCACTTCATCCAGCTCATCCCGGGAGATCCCAAGGCGTTCCCAGGCCAGCTGAGAGACATAGTCTCTCCAGCGCGTCCTGGGTTGTCCCCGGGGTCTCCTACCGGTGGGACATGCCCGGAACACCTCCCCAGGGAGGCGTCCAGGAGGCATCCTGATAAGATGGCCGAGCCACCTCATCTGGCTCCTCTCAACGTGGAGGAGTAGCGACTCTACTCCGAGTCTCTCCCGGATGACCGAGCTTCTCACCCTATCTCTAAGGGAGAGCCCGGACATCCTGCGGAGAAAACTCATTTCGGCCGCTTGTATCCGGGATCTCGTTCTTTCGGTCACGACCCATAGCTCGTGACCATAGGTGAGGGTAGGAGCGTAAATCAACCGGTAAACTGAGAGCTTTGCCTTTTGGCTCAGCTCTCTCTTCACCACAACGGACCGGTACAGGGTCCGCATTACTGCCGACGCTGCACCGATCCGCCTGTCGATCTTGCGCTCCATCCTCCCCTCATTCGTGAACAAGACTCCAAGATACTTGAACTCCTCCACTTGGGGCAGGATCTCATCCCCGATCCGGAGAGGGCATTCCACCCTTTTCCGATCGAGGACCATGGACTCGGATTTGGAGGCGCTGACCCTCATCCCGACCGCTTCACACTCGGCTGCGAACCGTTCCAGCGAGAGCTGGAGATCACGGCCTGAAGAAGCAAACGGCACCACGTCATCTGCAAAAAGCAGAGATGTGATGCTGAGGTCCCCAAACCGGACCCCCTCAACGCCTCGGCTGCGCCTAGAAATTCTGTCCGTAAAAATTATGAACAGAATCGGTGACAAAGGGCAGCCTTGGCGAAGTCCAACCCTCACTGGGAACGAATCCGACTTACTGCCAGAAATGCGGACCAGACTCTGGCATCGGTGATACAGGGACCGAACCGCCCTTATCAGTTGGCTCGGCATCCCGTACTCCCGAAGCACCCTCCACAGAACCTCCCGAAGGACACGGTCGAACGCCTTCTCCAAGTCCACAAAACACATGTGGACTGGTTGAGTGAACTCCCATGCACCCTCGAGGATCCTGCCGAGGGTGTAGAGCCGGTCCACTGTTCCACGGCCAGGACGAAAGCCACACTGCTCCTCCTGAATCCGAGGTTCGACCTCCCGACGGACCCTCCTCTCCAGCACCCCTGAACAAACCTTACCGGGGAGGCTGAAGAGTGTGATTCCCCTGTAATTGGAACACACCCTCCGGTCCCCCTTCTTAAAGAGGGGAACTACCACCCCAGTCTGCCAATTCAGAGGCACTGTTCCCGATGTCCACGCAATGTTGTAGAGGCATGTCAGCCATGACAGCCCCACAACATCCAGAGCCCTTAAGAACTCCAGGCGGCTCTCATCCAACCCCGGGGCCTTGCCACCAAGGAGTTTTTTAACTACCTCAGTGACTTCGACACCAGAGATTGGAGAATCCGCCTCAGAGTCTCCAGGCCCTGCTTCCTCAATGGAAGGCGTGTAGGTGGAATTGAGGAGGTCTTCGGAGTATTCTCCCCACCGACTCACGACGTCCCGAGTCGAGGTCAGCAGCGCGCCATCCCCACTGTAAACAGTGTTGACGTTGCACTGCTTCCCCCTCCTGAGACGCCGGATGGTGGACCAGAATTTCTTCGAAGCCGTCCGGAAGTCATTCTCCATGGCCTCACCAAACTCCTCCCACACCCGGGTTTTTGCCTCAGCAACCGCCGAAGCCGCGTTCCGCTTGGCCGTCCGGTACCTGTCAGCTGCCTCCGGAGTCCCGCAGGCCAAAACGGCCCGATAGGACTCCTTCTTCAGCTTGACGGCATCCCTTACCGGCGGTGTCCACCAGCGGGTTCGGGGATTGCCGCCACGACAGGCACCAACGACCTTACGGCCACAGCTTCGGTTGGCCCCCTCAACAATGGAGGCGCGGAACATGGTTCACTCAGACTCAATGTCCCCCGCCTCCCCCGGGACGTGGGAAAAGCTCTGCCGGAGGTGGGAGTTAAAGCTCTTCCTGACAGGAGATTCTGCCAGACGTTCCCAGCAGACCCTCACAGAGCGTTTGGGTCTGCCAGGTTGGACCGGCATCTTCCTCCACCATCGGAGCCAACCCATCACCAGGTGGTGATCAGTTGACAGCTCCGCCCTTCTCTTATGTTTGAACATGGTGTTCATTATTGAAAATCCGTGTCGAGCACAGAAGTCCAACAATAGAACACCGCTCGGGTTCAGATCGGGGGGGCCGTTCCTCCCAATCACGCCCTTCCAGGTCTCACTGTCATTGCCCACATGAGCATTGAAGTCACCCAGTAGAACGATGGAGTCCCCAAAAGGAGCGCTCTCCAGCACTTCATCCAGGGACTCCAAGAAGGGTGGGTACTCTGAGCTGCCGTTTGGTGCATAGACACAAACAACAGTCAGGACCCGTCCCCTCACCCGAAGGCGGAGGGAGGCTACCCTGTCGTTCACCGGGGTGAACCCCAATGTGCAGGTGCCCAGCCGGGGGGCAATAAGTATACCCACACCTGCTCAACGCCTCTCACCGTGGGCAACTCCAGAGTGGAAGAGAGTCCAGCCCCTCTTGAGAGGGCTTTTACCGTAACCCAAACTGTGCGTGGAGGCTAGTCCGACTATATCTAGTCGGAATTTTTCTGCCTCGCACACCAGCTCGGGCTCCTTTCCAGCCAGATAGGTGACATTTCATGTCCCAAGAGCCAGCTTCTGCAGCCGGGGATCAGACCGCCAAGGTCCCTGCCTTTGGCCGCTGCCCAGCTCACACTGCACCCGACCCCTCTGGCCCCTCCCACAGGTGGTGAGCCCAATTAGAAATTAAAAAAATATATATAAAAAATTCAAGCTGTATTTTCAAAATGATGTGTAAAAGATCCAACACCATTCAGAATCAATAAAAAAAATTAGATAAATAACTGTCTTGTTTCTCATCCTTGTATGCAAAAGCAGTGCTAAACCCTGAGTGATTTTTGATATTGACTGTTAACGTTAGACAGGTTTGATAAGGAATATAACTGCGACGTCATCTGTCAAACATCACTATTACGCTAATTAAGTCCACTTTTACTCGCAGTACACAATAGATTCTTGAGCTGAATTTCATTAATGCAAATACGTTGGATGGAAACCTGGCTAGTGTCTGCATCAACTATAATGATTCCCCAAAAAAATGTCATGCAGTTCTTTTCTCCTCCAGTGGTGTGTGGGTGGAGTGCAGCGTTTGTAAGCGTTACACCTACGCCACCTCACGCACAGACTATAATTCTCAGACTCGTGGAAAAATAAAACTTAACTTATAACATTGCAACTACTAACATTATGTAAGCAAACTCCTGATAGCTTTCAACTATAGTCCTTCAAGTGAACTGCAAGTTAGCGAACTTTCAACCAGCTATAGCTACCTGTTCCAGACGGTTCGGTGCACTTAGTTTTTTTTCTTTCACTAATTGAAGCAACACTTAATAGTTTACTAGTATCATACAGTAAATGTATGACCATAGGACTTTGAAATATCAGAATGTAAGCCTTACCTGTTGTTGAGTCGGTATTCCAAACGTTTTGGTTTGGGATCCTTCACGAAGGAACTGCATGTTCCACTGCAGCATTTACATGGGGGGCTGCCAGCGGACATGCCTGACTTTAGATCAGCGCTACTAAACACAAATATTGCCGATGCATAGAATTAGAAAATAGCAAATATCGGCCAAACGAAATATCGGTTGACCGGATACTATGCTTTTGATGTCAACACTCGCCATGTTTCTTCAGCTCTGCGCCGATGGCAACTTACCCAACATGCAGAGACAGTTGGCATTGGAAGTCATTGTCACCTTGTCAGAGACGGCAGCGGCCATGTTGAGAAAACACACCGCCATTGTGGCTCAGAGTGGTGCGTCGTCCTTAATTATTCGCTGCTATCTCAGATTGCTACTGATGCTTTACCAGAAGACACTCTCGAGAACTCCTCGGTTATTAAAAATTGGTCTGTGTGTCTAGTGCCCCAGATGCTGGCTATGATGGTGGACCTTGAGGAGGATGAGGACTGGGCCATGGCTGATGAGCTGGAGGATGATGATTTTGACAGGTAACTTGTATGCTGCTGCCCAAATGAAAACATTGAAGCAGCACTGTCACCTGAGGTGCTTCCTCTGTCACCAAACAGTAATGCAGTAGCAGGAGAAAGTGCTCTAGACAGAATTGCTTGTGGCCTGGGAGGAAAGATAATTTTGCCTCTGATCAAGCAACACATCAGGCAGATGCTGCAGAGCAGTGAGTAAATGTACATTGACAGGCAGCAACTATAGCACTTGTAGTTGGATGCATCCCCCCGGAGTGCGGTGAAGGTAAAATAAAGCTAGTGTTGGTTTCCAGCCGACTGGAAGTATCGCCATGCTGGGCTGATGGCGTTGTCGGCCATTGGCGAAGGATGCCACCAGCAGATGGAGGCCATCCTTAATGAGACGGTCATCTCTGTGCTGCACTATTGCGCTGACCCAGTAAGAACTCTTTTCTTTTTTAACGATGCTGCTCATTAACGTGGGTAAACCAACCTAAAGTCAATTCTCCTCAGCATCCGAGGGTGCGCTATGCTGCCTGCAACGCTATTGGACAAATGGCTACAGATTTTGCACCGACCTTCCAAAAGAAGTTTCACGATAAGGTAAAGTCCAATTAAAGTGAGTCGGTCCAGTTGAGTTTTGTTTGTGGACTACGACCTCCTTCCCGTCCAGGTGATCCCCAAACTGCTTCAGACCATGGAAGACCAGAGTAACCCCCGAGTGCAGGCGCACGCTGCTGCGGCTCTCATTAATTTCACAGAAGACTGCCCCAAATCTCTGCTCATCCCTTCCCTTGACAACTTGGTGAAGCACCTCCATTTCATCATGGTAGCCAAGTTACAAGAGGTAGACAGACATCTAAACTAAAATCTTTCATTTTAGTCACTGCGCAGCTTCAAGTTCTTCAGAGTTCTTTCTTTCCTTCTCAACCCTAGTTATTCCAAAAGGGAACCAAACTGGTCCTTGAGCAAGTGGTGACCTCCATTGCGTCTGTGGCGGACACTGCAGAGGAGAAGTTTGTGCCATACTACGATTCGTTCATGCCCTCGCTCAAACATATTGTGGAAATTGCCGTGCAGAAGGAGCTGCGGCTACTTCGGGGCAAAACCATCGAGTGCATCAGTCTCATCGGTCTCGCTGTTGGCAAGGAGAAGGTACGTCAAGTGCAGTAGCTGATGCATGCTCCCTCGTTCTGGTTGTCCTAACCAATTTTTTTGTTTTTGTTAGTTCATGCCAGATGCCTATGCTGTCATGCAGCTGCTTCTCAAAACCCAGACTGACTTTAAAGACCTGGATGACGACGACCCACAAGTGAGAAGGCTTGGTATTACTTGAAACCATTGCAAGGCGCTTGTGGGTTGGCAACTTATTTTGTTTTATTTTTCAAAAAAAGATCTCGTACATGATCTCAGCCTGGGCCAGGATGTGCAAGATCCTGGGGAAAGATTTTCAGCAGTACCTTCCTGTGGTGATGGGCCCCCTATTGAAGACTGCCTCCATCAAACCTGAGGTGGCTCTGCTTGACAGTAAGTTAGTTTTGTGCTTGCACTGTTGGCTTTTATTTTGATAATGTTTCAGCAAGCAATGTTTCTTATAGCCCAGGATATGGAGAATATATCAGAGGATGACGGCTGGGAGTTTGTCAACCTGGGAGACCAGCAGAGTTTTGGCATCAAGACCGCAGGCTTGGAGGAGAAGTCCACCGCTTGCCAGATGCTGGTAAGCATCTGCGATTTGCAAAAATATTTCATCCTGTTCAACATTTTGTCATATCATCATATATTACAAGAGAAAAAAAATTATGACTATTTTTTCTGATTTTTATGGTTTTAAATCGTGTAATGTTCCTTCTACACAATTTTTTGCGACCGTCACATACAAGCGCAATAAAATTCTTTTTTATTTTTGTAAAGTAACAGTGTAAACTTTTGTTCAAGTACTACGAGACATCAAAAACGTTGCCATTGATCAACTAATATTTGTGTTTCAGGTATGTTATGCCAAAGAGTTGAAGGAAGGCTTTGTAGAGTACACTGAACAAGTGGTGAAACTGATGGTTCCTTTACTCAAGTTCTACTTCCACGATGATATCCTTGTTTTTGACTCATCGAATATTTTGCAAGGATGACTGAACTCCTCTCAAAAGAAAAATGTAACCAAATAATTCTACCAGCCAGGAAGAGGAATGCTTACTAAAGAGTTATTTCCTTAACTCTGTCACGTGTGCGAGTGGCGGCAGCGGAGTCCATGCCCCTGCTGTTAGAATGCGCCCGGGTTCGGGGACCGGAGTACCTCACTCAGATGTGGCTCTTTATGTGCGACGCCCTAATCAAGGCCATCGGGACGGAGCCGGACTCGGACGTCCTGTCGGAAATCATGCACTCTTTTGCCAAGGTAACGTGTCATTTCACTGCAAGAGATGCTTGCTGTTGTGCTGTGCTGTTGTTTTTTTTCCCTCCCCAAAGTGTTCAGTTCAGCAGATTCCCTGTCATTCAGAAACCTGCTAGCTAAGTGTTTTCTCCCTCGTGCCCTTTGTTGTACATTTTTTTTCCCCAAAGTACTCTCAACACGGCATCACTGTCATCAACATTAGTCAAAAAAAAGGCTGTTAGCTCAGTGCTAACATGCTGTAGGAAATCTCAGACGGACGGGCTTACGGGAAAAGCAGTGTGGTCATCAACCAAACTACTTAGCTTAGTCATGACAGTATCAGACATATATTCTCTACTGGAAACATTTGGTTCTGCGGGAGTTTATTTGGCGTAGGACTGAGCAATTAATTGATTCAAATCAATACCACAGTGTAGTCGGTACAATGTGCAAAATTCACAAAGGCTACAAAAGGAAAAAAAAAAAAGGAATTTCTTTAGATCATTTGGCATAGGTATATTTTATTTCTAGTGTGTCTAGATAAGTTAAATGGTTAAGGAGTTCAGTCCATATGTTTACATACTGTACCATTGTTTCATGAAACAAAATGATGGAGCCATGGATTTGTTTGCATTATGTTGTAATCTGATCTATGTTTACGCTACCAAATTTTACCAATATTTACGCTACACTTTGGTACAATTTGTCATAGCATGCTTAAATCTGCATATCAAATTAACTCTAAAGTTGATGAACCAATCAAAGTGACAGCCATTTGGTACAAGCCTAACCCATAATACCTAAACATAGCACTTTTCTGGACATTCAAAGACTCTTTTCCGTAAATATACTCCTTATTCATTTACTCACACATTCCCAATCTGGTGGTGGTAAACTACGTAAGTAGCCACAGCTGCCCTTGGGCAGACTGACGTTAGCGTGGCCACCAGCATGCACCAGCGGCTCTTATGAGCACCACCAAATATTCACACCCAGCCGGTGTCAGTGGCACTGGAGTTAAGAGGGTGAAGTGTGTCACGCACGGACACGACTCGGGCACGACTCGGGCAGAGCGGTGGTTGCACAGCCGAAATTCCAGTAACAGGACGACCTGCTCTTTGGCGGAGCGGCGGATACCGGGAATTATAATTAATATTGTAATTTCTTTATTGCTTGAATTGGTTAAAAAAAAAAAATGGAGAGGACCTTGAAAAAACAAGCCCATATTAAACCTCAATATTGAGATGTGGAAGGGGGTACAATAAAATTATTTTTTGAAATCGTTGAGCCGTACTTAAAGGAATTTCAATGCGCTCAGTTTTCTGTCTCTTCTCACCTAGTGCATCGAGCTGATGGGCGATGGCTGTCTGAACAATGAACATTTTGAGGAGCTGGGTGGCATTTTGAAAAGCAAACTAGAGGAGCATTTTAAGAACCAGGAGCTGAGGCAGGGTGAGGCTTGATAAGCAAAGACTTCATGTTGCCTCCTTGGACAAATTTCTCATTTTGACACACCACATGTGTCCTTACAGCTAAGAGGCAGGATGAAGATTATGATGAGCAGGTGGAGGAAACCTTGCAAGATGAGGTAAATGTTAATCATATGTTGCATGAAACACTATGCACTCCTAACAACCCCTCGCTCGTGTCTCAGGATGAGAACGACGTGTACATCCTGACCAAGGTGTCGGACGTCCTGCACTCTGTTTTCAGCAGTTACAAGGAGAAGGTGCTCCCTTGGTTTGAACAGCTGCTCCAGCTCATTGTCCAGCTCATAGTACGTGTTCATTCATTTGGCTCACCAATGAAGGAATTTATTGCACTGTTATTCCTGACTTTATTTTGTGCTCCAGTGTCCAAATAGGCCATGGGCTGACAGACAGTGGGGGCTGTGCATTTTTGATGATGTGGTGGAGCACTGCAGCCCTTCATCCTTCAAATACGCAGAGTACTTCCTGCGACCAATGTTGCAGTCTCTGTGCGACTCTAGCCCCGAAGTTCGCCAGGCAGCCGCCTATGGCGTTGGTGTCATGGCACAATACGGAGGAGAGAACTACCGGACGTTCTGCACAGGTACTACTGACAACCTGTATTCCTTTCGTGTAGGTGGTATGAATTTTTATGGGGTACAGTTTTTGTCCCGCAGATCTATGCAAAAAAAGCTGGTGTGGCCTGTATTTTCACTGTGCACTTGAATGATGGTGTCAGTGGGTTGCTATGCAAACGTAACAAAATAATTTTGGACTAATGGTGGAGTCGAAGAGCAATATGAATTGGGTTGAACAAATTTGCCAGATGACAACTTTGGGGGTCTGTCACAACAGTGCATAATTACATAATGACAATTGACAAAAGTGATAAACATGATTTGTCACTGCAAAAGTTGGGAATATCATTGAAGTTATAGTCAGGGGAGGAGTGGATCCAAATAAGAGGCAAGCTGTCAAAATGTGGGTAAAACCAAGAACCTGGACCCAATTGAACACTACGGTTTACAAAATGGTGTCCTACATGCAAAATAGGATTCTGTGTAATTATGACAGTTCCGTTGGAGAGTAAATATTTGTGTGAAAACAAGTTATTCAAATAAGTACCGCCATAAGACAACATTTTGTGCTGCTGCGTGACTAGTCCTTTGTATAGTACGTAAGGACTCCCTGTATTCTAAAATTGCCCAATGCAAGGAAGTGCTTTTGCAAATGTGTGCATTTGCATTTTGGTACTACATGGGGAAAAAACTCCATTGGTCTGAGGATGGTTTCGCGTGAGAGGTGGCAGATATCATGTCCCATGTTTTCCCGTTCCAGAGGCCATCCCCTTGCTCTTCAATGTCATCCAGGCAGCCGATTCTCGCTCAAAGGAGAATGTCAACGCAACAGAAAATTGCATCTCGGCTGTTGGAAAAGTAATGAGGTTCCGGCCCGAGTGTGCAAATGTCAATGAAATTCTCCCCCACTGGATCAGATGGTTACCTCTCAATGAAGATAAAGAGGAGGCTGTCCACACCTTTGACTTCCTGTGTGATCTCATTGAAAGGTATGATGGCATTCAATCTGCACTTCCTTTGAGTCGTGTGATGACTGGAACAGGCATCTTGAAGTGATGCTTTTCTCATTTCTGCTTTACCCAGTAACAACCCTATTGTCCTTGGACCGGACAACTCCAACCTACCTAAACTCTTTGCCATCATTGCTGACGGAGTAGCAAACGAGTCTGTGAAGAGCGAAGATGCTTGCAGTAAACGTCTGGCTAATGTGGTCCGTCAAGTACAGGTGAATTCCTCCTCTGCTATTGTCACGCAGCCGAGTGAACTTGTTGACCGCTCGCTGCATGACGACCACGAATTGCTTTTGTGTTCCCAGATGTCGGGAGGATTGTGGTCCCAGTGTATAGTGGCGCTCAGTGAGACGCAACAGAAAGCAATACAAGATTTACTGAATGCTGCCTGAGCCACCTGGTCATACTCTCACCCATAAAGTCCTTGAAGAAAAGTTGACACACTCCTCGTCTTGATCTGCAGTGTTGGATGCTGGCTTCAAGCTTATTATACATACTGCACTCAATTGACTGGAGCGAAAATTGAGAACCCTGACGCCATGAACTGATTGTCTCATCTCCTCTAGCTAGGTGTTTATTTCCAACCATTCCCTCAAGTCTAACATGCATCTGCCCAGAGATGTGTTGCCCATCACAAATTCACTAATAATGATCGGGGGGGGGGGGACTCACTTTAGGGGGAGGGTAGCATATGGGACAGGACTTTCTATTGGACTGCAAAGCTCAGTGAGTTGAAAATGCACATTGGGCAATCACTGCCTGTTGCCTGTGAATTTTGTTTTTCTTCCTTCCCTTTTTCTGGATCCTCATTACATGGGGGGAGAAGACCTCTGTGAGAGAGGATGCTTCCAAAGTACCAGTAGTGGCATGTTTTAAGTGGCTAACTCTTCTAGTGAACATAGTGAATTTACTTATTTGGGGAGTCACTGTCAACTTAGCAGCTTCCTGTCCTATCCATAGCCTTCCGAATTGCTGTTCAGATGAAAAAATAATTTGCGTCCACCCCCCGAATGTCAGAGCACCACTTTTAGGTAGCATTGGGAAGGGGTGGGGTTGGGGGAAATCCCAACCTGTCGTTGGTCGCTACCAACCAAGTTGAAGTCTAACTGCTTGTTGCGAATTTGTGCGTGCTACCATACTCATTATGGTGTAACCCTTTACAGCCCTGCAGGTATGTGGTGAAATTCACAAAGTACCTACAATAAAATTCCATTAAGAATTCTGAAAGTTTTCATTTGAACTTTTGTGCATGATGTGGCTAGGGGTTGTTACATATTTTCTTGGTAGTTAATCAGGTGGGTTAACATCGACTAATCATTTCAACATGCTTTTTATTGGAACATCAAGTTAAAGGTTTCAACCAGAACATGGGATGCAAATCTTGCTGGAAATTTAAATTTCCCCCAATGTGCAACAGCCTGCAGAAAATGCACTGAAAATGGAGTCTGTATAGCCGCCTCACACTAGACTTCAAAGGGCTATTACTGCATTTGTGGAATATAAATTAAGCAGAAGATTTGCCTGTTTGTAATCCATCGGGTTGTGAGGGGCTGCCATTTTGCCTTGTTCAAGTGGCAACTTGCTGATGTCTCAAATTGACATCATAGTGCATAAAGGCTTATTCTGCACTCCAGGGAAGTCAATTTTATTGACCTCTGACCAGGGAAAATGCTCTCAAGTGCCACTCAAGTCACATAGTCAGAGAAAAAATGTCTAACATGGGGACACAGTCAACAGCAAAACTATTGAAAAAATATATTTAGCTATCTTTGTTACATTAAATTTATGGTAATGTGAAAATGAAGTGTAAAATTTGACCAAAATGTTAGTGGTTTACCAAAATGGCAAATCAGTTTTTCAGCCTAATGTTGAACAGTCCCATCTTGAATAAAAGAAAAAAAATAGTTCATGGAAGAAATTAAAAGATGTTTTCATCCATTACAAATTATTTGACAAAACGTTATGAAATATAATTACTGACTGCTTTAATATATACTGTTATCAAGTCAGGTTTGCTGAATGTGTTTCAAGCAACAACAAAACTTAACCTTTTGAGGTTGAAAGTGGTACAATTTGAGTGGAATAAATCATTTTTGGGAATACATCACATGACCAAACCCCTAAAACAGATGAGCTAAAGGGTTATTACCTCAGCACTGAGATACTGATGTCACCTTCAGTTGACAGCAAGTGGCATAATGGCAGCCCCCTGAGATGGTTAAAAACAGGAGGATTTTATTGCTTCATGCGCAACCAACAAAACAATCAGAAAGCTGTTCAATACTAGTGGAGGTCCATAGAACATAAGAAAATGACTTCACCTTTAAGATGTTGTAGGGTGTTATGCCATGCTTCATTACAATGAAAACAGATGGCTTACAACATCCATTTTAAGGTTGATTCAAGCTGCGTGAGTTTGAGTAGATTTATCTGTACAACACTACTGGGGAAAGTGTAGACACTTGATTGAAATCCTCAGACCAGCTGGGAACTTGGAGCTAGAACAATCGCCTCTACTTTACAATTAAGAGACAGTGTGTAGACAACATTTTGATTTGTAAATGTTCATTTTAAAAAAAAAAAATTTAAATAAGATGGCAAAAAATATGTTTTATCACAATGTTCCTTTTGCCCCTTTAACCATGGTCATATCTATATTTTCATTTTACAATGACTGCAGCTATAAACATGCGAAGCAATGGGACAATCACAAAGATGGTGAAAACAGTAAATCCAAACAATAATTAAGTCAGTCAGTCAAAAGCCAAAGAATTAAATTGGTTCGTCAAACAAGTGGACAAATTCTACACACTGTCTCTAAATGCATTAAGCAGCTAGTTACTGTGTTAGGCTAAATGCATTCTCAAGGTAATTCTAGCAGGTTGCGTCCCTGGTTTTCACTGAACATTTAAATGACATGCTTTTATTGCATGGATGCTTGTTTAAAGTGATAAGTTCAGTGTTTTATGTCATTATGAACATTTTAAGCAGGATCCAAGTGCGTGTCAGTCTCAGAAGTTGTATTTACAGTGAATGTTTTGTACAAGCTGGGACACAAGTGGCATTGGGATGAAAAACATCAGGAAACTGATAAAGTTGACTTCTCGCTTGCTGTCATTCTCTATTGGAGCATATCCACAAAGGCGTCAAATTCGTCAATGTTTCTTTCGTAGATTGCCAGTTTCTCTGGCAGCGAATCCTGCAGGCATAGTACATACACTGTTAGAGACAACTTACACAGCTTAATTTTGTCGTCTAAAGGTTGAAAAAATAAATCATACTACGAGATCATCAGCCATCGACTGGGAACTGATGTGAAGCGAGAGGCTGGCCAATTGCGGAGGGTTCTGAAATTCCCTGTAGAATGTTCCTAAATCCATCGGCAACAAGTCGTCTTTAGAGAAAGCTGGCCGCTAAAAACATGAAACATTGGGTCAGATGAGAATGCAGTGGTCCTCAAAGAGTTGATATGACGAACGTACAAAGTCAACCATGACAAAGTCATCCTGCTGCCCCAAGCCGTCTGAGCCTTGCGAGTGAAGGCTGGCCTGCAGAGGGGACATGCAGGAAGGAGAGTCTGGAGGATGTACCTGTCACACACGCGCGCACGCACACGCACACTCTGTGTGATTCTCAAAAGTACGGGCCAATGCTCACTGAACCCATGGCATCCACACTTACCATTGGATCATTGTCCTCAGAGTCTAGGCCTCTGGGAGCAAACGCAGCAAATGGCAGGTCCATTGTGGTTGAGAGCTAAAAACACCAGGGAAAGTCATGCCACTGAGATAAAAAAAAAAAAAAAAAACTACAAGAACATACGCTGCATGTTCATTCAACAACAATCATTATATGCATTGTTAAAAAACTTGAACACAACTTTTTTCAGTTAAAGTTTAGACATTACATGACAATGGTGGAAATCTTTTTTCCAAAGGATTTATCATCACAAAAACCTGACATTTGAAAATAGGCGTGTAGACTCTACACGCACTGCTGGATCATTATGTATAAACATGCATTTTTTTCCTTACCCGTGCATTGGGTTTATTGACAAAAGCTCCAACTTTCCTCGTCAAGGCATTAAGAGTCTCGACTGGGTCAAAGGGAGAGGTGCTCCTCCTTCCCTCTCCGCTGTGGGACAAAATGTCATTGTCGCCACTGGGAAGGGAGGCCATACGTGAAATCAGACTACCACAGATTCACATCATCGACTCGTTTCTTTTGTGAAATGACGTCGAGGTACAATTACCGGCTGCCAGGTATATTGGGTATGTGCTCCACTGTCAGATGAGCTTCGGTGCCATGATAGGGCTGCGCTGGATGCAACACCCCGCCCTCCTTCCCAGCGTGCAGCATCTGGAGTGCATGAATTTGGTGTTGACCATGAACTCCAACATCGCCTGATATGCACCTGCAGGCATTTGCTCCTCACATGCTCTTTTACCAGTCTGATTATTACCTGGCTTGGATTGGCAGCAGTGTGGCAAAGGTCAGGAGTTCCTGCTAGAACGGGAGGCTGGTAGGATAGCAGCTGCATGTGCAGACAAATAGGAGAACAGATGCATGAATCATCTTTAGCAAATTCTGTATAGATTGAGTGAGCCTGTTAGTAATAGGGATAAAAAAAGGGCAAGATCAATGAAAGTAAGAGTGTAAGCAGACTGCAATTAAAAACAAAAAGATGTGCCCGTGTAGACTCACAGGATGAGTGACGAGACCGGAAACCAGTGGAAACTGTGGATTGTCCAGAGGAAGTGCCTTAGACAGTTTCGAAGGAGAAGGACTCAGCGTACAGAAGCACTGAAAAGCGGTCCAGTGGCAGGAGGAAAAGAGGGAAGAGAATAGAAAAACATGCAAGGAGGTAAAGAAAGAGTTCCGTAAAATCCAATCTTTTGAGCATGTTGCATTGCAATTGTCAATACATATCTATGACCACCTTTTTAAAGTGGCCCAGGTTGGATTTGGATAAATAGAAATTGAGCCATTCAAACTGTCTTTAAAAAAAAAAAAAAAAAAGAAACAGGCCGCAAGTGAGATTAAAAAATAAGATCGGAATTGAGCTAATGGGTGACTTCTGAATAGGTTTTGGGATAAGAAAAAAAAACTTCAAATAAACTGCAGAAGTTAAAGAAAGCAGAAAAAAGTTGCGGTTTATAGTCTTTTGCTAAGGAAAAGGGGGCATTACCTGAGAGGGGGGGGAAGTGGAGAAGGACGTAGTGCAAACTTCCTGCGAATCCTGAACTCCTGCAAATGCTTCACCATCGTCGTCGTCTGTTGCTCTGTGAAGAAAAAGTTAGTTGCTAAATTTGTTAGCTGTTGGTGACGGTGCTGAAGTGGCCGGCGGCAGTCAAAGAAATAAATCCCGGACATTTTTGAAATTCCCCCTGGACATTTTTTTAGGTCTCAAAAGTAGTGCATGTCCGGGTAAAAAGAGGACGTCTGATCACCCAAAACCGGAGCAATAATAGATTCGAACAAGCCAACGTGCAAAAAATGCTTGAGGCTCCATGCCACTGCTGCTGATTTATGATCGATCAGTCTTGCTTGTTTTCATTGATGTGTGACTTGAAGGCTCCATGCCACTACTGCTCTTTTTTAATGTATAAAGTTTACTATATGGGTTAAGCAGTTTTAAATAAATGAGTGATTTTAAAAGTAAGTGGATTCTGTTGTTTTTTACCGTGGTACCGAATGAGTATCCAGAATCGTGGTAAATCACAGGTATTGGTACTGACTACTGAAATTCTGGTATTGGTATCACTGGGCAATAATATCCTATTCTTGTCACCTGAATGTTGTTAGTCACTTAAATGTTGTACAGAGGCTGAGATCAACCAGAGTCAAATTCCTTGTTTGGCATGCACAAACTTGGCCAATAAAGCTGATTCTGATGCCACTAGTCTGAATTGCTAATTTATTATTTGAATAATTGAATCTTATTTTAGTTAGTCAACAACAATAATTAAGCAAAGTAACATGAGGGATTGATTGTCATTGTTTTCCAAAGTAAAAGTAGATGTTTGGAAATGTCAACCTGCTTTCACAAATGATTAAAGAAATCAGAATTAATTACTTGTTTCTAAAACCTTTGATAATGTATTTGTTGTAAACTGATTGCTTAATTTTGACACCTCTGTGATGGATAGAATTGTTGGCACACAATTGTTGTCTGAATGTCAATGGACAAAACAATTTGCCAATAAAGCCTCATTTTGTGCAACCGCCCTTGTTTGATGCTGCTGACCTGAGTCAGTAAATCAATCAATCAATCATAATCTATTCAAACGAGCCACGATCGGGGCAGAGTCAAGTTGTTATCTAACTTTTTTTTTCTCTGTTTTCGGCTTTTTCTTTTTCTACAGTTGCCTGCTTGCTCCCACAGCGCATGTGCGAGGACTCGCAAAGCGCAACCCAGATTATTTTTCTTTTGATTGTTTTCAACATGTTTCAGCGATTAGACTGAAAACAGTTTTTTAAATATCCCTAACAATTAGAATTGCAGACAAAACACATGAGCGTCCAGTCATTTCCATAATAAATTATGTAAGTTTTGTAATTGTTGGCAACTCTGGTTTTATTTAATGTCTGAAGAACAAGACACTTCTTCAACTCTTGCAAGTATCAGCTTTGTGTTTAACCAAACAGGTCCAGATTTTACCCTGACTAAGCAGTGACTAAATTAAAAAAAAGACATGAGCATTAGCTCAGGGCACTATACTTTTGCTGGCCATTCTTTTGGTGGAGTGGTATAAGATTTTTTGAGAACATAATGCTCAAGCATGCAAGGTTGGGAATAAAAAAAAAAATTGAAGTCCTTCTTACTTGTGTACTGGGTACCTGTAGTTGCAGGGCTGACCCATATTTGCAGGTTGCTGGCTGCCACAGGGAGGGTCCACAAAGTGGTCCACAATAATCCCCATGATAGGCGCAGATCGCTCAAATTGTCTGCAAGACCAAGATGCATTTGTTTAAAAAAAATAATAATAATAATCACTGGACATTCTATGAACTACACACTACAGTATGACATGTCAAACGGCCGAGCAAATGTTACCTACCTGTTGGACATTAAAGCCAGGTTTGTGCGATAGGCACAAGAAAGTGTGACAGTGCCAACGGGGGTTCCCACAACACCAACACGCACCGTCTGGAAACCTTCAAAAATTGGAAACAAAGACTTGACTGAAAGCTATTGATGAATGTTTTAGAGAAGTAAAAAACATTCATATTGTTTGAGTTATGGTGGGAATAATTTTAATACAATAAAATAATAACTACCTTCTCCTAATCCTCTCATCTGAACTTCTCCAAAATAGATCCTAGACAAACGAGGCACAAACAATGAGCAGACGGAACGTTGGAGTGATGAGAAACTGGTCTAACTCACCTGTATAATATGACATAGTCATGTCCCTGCTTTCTGGACAGTTTATAGGCAGGCGTTACTCTAGTGACGGCCAGCAGAGATTTCAGAAGGACAGACAGACGGTCGTAAACAGTATACGACACTTTTATGTCCTTATCACACCTACAAAATAAAAACATGTTGATTTATTCAAGATTCAAGAGTTTTTTATTCGCCATGTTTGAGCGTGCCAAACAAGGAATTTGACTTCGGTAAATCACAGCCTCTGTTCAACATTTAGGTGACTAACAACACTCAGGACATGTGAAAAACGAAAGATATTCTCAAACATCCCCTGATCTTAAACTGATCTTAAACTCCCAAGAGGGCAAGGAAAAACTCAAAACTCCAGCTAGGGGAAATGAGAAACCTTGAGAAGAGACCACAGATGGGAGGGTCCCTCTTCTAGGATGACCAGGCTGCAATGGATGCAGAGAGGACACATAGTACAAACAGTGTAGACAAAAAAGGTGTGGAAAGCGGGATGTTATTGCACAGTAATGACTCTGAGACTCTAAGAGTGGTGTGAGTTCATCAGAGCGACAGCCTGGGGGAAGAAGCTGTCTCTGTGTCTGCTGGTTTTAGTGTACAGAGCTCTATAACGGCATCCGGAGGGGAGTAGTTCAAACAGGCTGCAACCTGGGTGCGAAGGGTCTGTTGAGATGTTACTTGCACGTTTCCTGGTCCTGGACAGGTACAAGTCTTGGATAGATGGGAGGTTGATTCCAATTATCTTTTCTGCAGTCCTTATTGTCCGTTGCAGTCTGTGCTTGTCTTGTTTGGAGGCTGATCCAAACCAGACAGTGATGGAGGTGCAGAGGAAAGACTGGATGATGGCAGTGTAGAAGGTTTTCAGCAGCGCCCGCGGCAGGTTGAACTTCTTGAGCTGTCTCAGGAAGTACAGCCTCTGCTGGGCCTTCTTCCGGACAGAGTCAATGTGGCCGGTCCATTTCAGGTCCCGAGAGATTGTGGTTCCCAGGAACTTGAAGGTGTCTGATGAGAGAATAGTATTACTGCGGATAGTGAGGGGTGAAAGTGGTGAAGGGCCTCGCCTGAAGTCCACTGTCATCTCCACGGTCTTGAGCGGGTTCAGGTCCAGGTGGTTTTGGCTGCATCAGTGGACCAGCCGCTCCACCTCCTGTCTGTACGCAGTCTCATCACCCGTTCTGGATCAGTCCGATGAGAGTGGTGTCGTCTGCATACTTCAGGAGCTTCACAGAAGAGTCACTTGCGGAGAAATCGTTGGTGTAGAGGAAGAAGAGCAGTGGGGAGAGGACGCACCCCTGAGGGGCTCCAGTATTGGTGGTCAGGGTGTCAGATGTGATGCTCCCCAGCCTCACACGCTGTCTCCTGTTGGTCAGGAAGCTGGTGATCTACTGACAGGTGAAGGCAGGCACCGCGAGCTGGATGAGCTTCTGTTGGAGGATGTCAGGAGCGATGGTGTTGAACGCGGAGCTGAAGTCCACAAACAGGATCCTGGCGTACTTTCCTGGGGTGTCCAGGTGTTGCAGGATGTAGTGCAGTCCCATGTTGACCGCATCATCCACCGACCTGTTTGCCCGGTAGGCAAACTGGAGGGGGTCCAGCAGGGGGCCCGTGACATCCTTCAGGTGGTTCAGCACTAACCTCTCAAAAGATTTCATGACCACAGATGTCAGTGCAACAGGTCTATAGTCATTCACACCTGTGATGGCGGGCTTCTTGGCCACTGGAACGATGGTAGAGCTCTTGAAGCACGAGGGCACCTTACACAGCTCCAGGGAACGGTTGAAGATCCGTGCAAAGGTGGGCGCCAGCTGCTCAGCGCAGACTTTCAAGCAGGAAGGTGACACGCCGTCTGGGCCCGGCGCCTTCCTGATCTTTTGTCTCCGGAACATATGTTTCAGCACTTATTATTTTAAGAGCTATAATCGTCAAAACGATTAATTGGTCCGGCCCTAAAGGAAATAATCCCAAGCAGATTCCATCTCCGACGCTCCCTGTGTGGAGTTTGCATGTTCTCCCCGTGCCCGTGTGGGTTTTCTCCGGGCACTCCGGTTTCCTCCCACATGCCAACCCCCCCCCCCAAAAAAAACATGCTTGGTAAAACAATTGAGCACTCCAAATTGCCCCTAGGTGTGAGTGCGAATGCGGATGTTCGTCTCTGTGTGCCCTGCGATCGTCTGGCAACCGGTTTAGGGTGTCCCCCGCCTACTGCCCGATGACTCCTGGGATAGGCGACCCCCGTGGGGATAAACGGTATAGAAAATGGATGGATGGATGATTTAGACTCTTATCAAGAAAACCTTTGGAAAATGATTTGATCAGTTCATAAGGTCAGCTCGTTGAGATATTTTGGTTGTCTTTAATATATTGGTTCAAAAGATATTTGCCCTAAGCTATTGCCCAAGTTTAAATAATAACAATAAATACTGTTTTTAGAGTCGAGGAGACTTTGGCTGGTTGGACATTAGTGTACTTATTTGTTGCGGCTTTCAATATCGGCCTACATATCAACCATGTTTGCATTATCCAGCCGATGGTAAAGTATTTCCTATGTATGTCGACCGTTGAATTATTGATCCGATAAATATAATGCATCCTGATTTAGGGACAGTTGGCAGCTCTGTAACTCTGTTACTTTGAAATGGAGAAGAAAAAAACAACCCACATCTGCAAACATCTGGGCATATGACAGAAGCAGAGCGTAGGGACTTTCCAATCTGTACAAGTTGTACTTTGATTTTCATTGTGTATTCTGAAAAATGAAATTTCCATCATAACATGCCGTTATGAATCACCATGTTTGAGAATCTTTAGTGCAGCGCGTTGAAAGTCCAAAGATTCCTTCAAATAAATTTGGTCAATGAGCTCTAAAGTCTTTCTCTAAATTTGTAAGAAAAGACCAACATCTTACTTTTCATTAATCTCTAGGCACCAAGTCTCTAACTCCATCGAGTCCCCCTGGATGAAAGAGAGGCAGATGATTATGCATTTTGGAGTTCTATTTGGTTAGGTATTTTCACTGAGTGTGTAAAGATTAGCACTGGAATAAATAATGTTGGATATCATAAAATCTATATCAAAAACGTTTTAGTTTTAAATAAAAGCATTTAAAAAATAGAGTTTTACCTCCGAAGTCTTCAGAGAGATCTCCACGCACATTGAGTGTCCTACGCCTGGAAGCTGGCCAGCCAAAATTTTCTTTGCTTCATGGGTCACTTCTGGGATGTCTTTGATTGCTAAATTGAACTACAAAATAAAACAAATGAACATAAATAAATTATAATCACACTTAGAATGAAAAAGATAAGTGTGGATGTCACAAAAACTATAAATAACAAGGATCCTTGCACATTGTGTGTCATACTCTTCCACACAGCGCAGTAAGAAATTAATGCCCATGAAAAAAAATAGTTTTACCCAGTCAGAGCCAGTGGGGGACGGAGACGAGCGAGTACATATCTTCTCACCAAGGCGAGCCTGGACTATCACCTGAACAGTCTACAATACACCAACGATGCAATCAAACGGTTATTTAACACGAAAAGTACTATTTATTTTTACAGTTATCAATAATAACGTGACTAGAACATATCATAAAGCATCGTCTCACCTTTAAGGCAAAGAACTTAATGAATTTATCCAAGTCTTTTTTATCCTGGGTACTCAGGTCACTGTCCATGTTGTTACCACCCTGCAATCGAGCATGAGCATACAGTATATTGAAGCTGTTTGTGCGTATAAGAAAAATCATAAATGACAGCAAGTAACATCCATCCATCCATCATCCTGCTAAAAATACAGTACTGTCTTAAACGAATATGCAGAACTGAAGCTGGAATAAAGAACATACAGCTACAGATATACACTTTCCCCATTGAATATGAAGCGAAATACCTACCTTGCATTCGTAAAAACCGCACATACACAGCTTCCAAAATTCTACACATTGAAATATTTAGTACGACACTTACTAAAACTCCATTACCATATTAAAGCCTTGGATTAATCATTGTTATATTACGGCAGATACGCAGAGTGAAAGCCAATACGGCCTTTACGTCGCTATTAGAATATCCATTGAGCTACTGTACAAAGATCATTCGTAATTTTAATCCATTGAAGAGCACTTTGCAATGGACACTATAAAATGTAGACGCTAGCAAGACGCCAATAGATTAATAGGTTCTCCATCAGAACTGATGAATCATTAGAACACGGCTAATGCCAGGCTGGCCATCAATAGCTAGCTGGACGTCGCGCACTTTAAACCCATCACAAAAAGCAAACCTACATGAGGTTTTCCTTTAGCAACGCGGCTTTGATGAGAAACAAATCAGCTCAATAAATAGGACTCTCGATTCAGTTGTCCAGAATCGCGAATAAAACCAATTCTGATGTAAACAACGTCAACAGCGGCCGTGCCACATTTGTGTTTCTCTTTTCCATGTCGACGTGTTTAGATAGCAAATGTTTCACAATAGCACTTTCGTGAATTTGTATGTGTAGTATATTAAAAGAATATACATTCAGGCTTGTTAATCTACGACATTATAAAACATTTTGGGTGGACTCAAGCGTATTCATTTGCTCTTTTTTTTGTTTTCTTTTTTCATTTTTGACGAATCTAAGAAGTAGTGTGGTAAGGCACTTTGTGTCCTCAGACTTAGTTGGGTAAGACGGACGATAAACCGATTTTTTTTAATGCATTTTTATTGTTTATGTGCATTGCGTTTCATTATTTCAGACATTGTATTTATTTATCGTAGGCCTATAATGAGCTTGTTTACACATATGACTTAGAAATATAGCATGGGGATTTAGCACGTTGGTTTCAATTGATTCGCATAAGCACTAATGTTAGCATTTCATTCAACAAAGATGTGTTTAGATAACATTTATTTATGTGGATTATATAGATTTATATAAACAGTCAAACCAAACAATGCTTGGAGTTCGAAGAAAAACGTTAATTAGTACTATTAGTACGATAGTTGTAGTCAAGTGCAGTAATTTGTTGTTATTTATCACACACAGCATGGCGATCTCAATAGCCGTTTTGGACTGTGATTTACTGTTGCACGGCCGTGGTCACAAAACCTTGGACCGCTTTGACGTGGGCTCTGTGTCAGACGAATTTCTCGTCTCACAGTTTGGCTTCCCCAGAGAATTCATCCTGTACTTGGTAGAGTTACTCAGAGAGGTAAACTCTCACGCTTTCAAGGGTTAACTGTCAGCTTTATCTCAGATCTACCGGAATATTTTGTTCTATTTTTGTGTACCAGTCCCTCTGTAGACGCACACAGAGATCCAGAGCCATCAGTCCTGAGGTTCAGGTACTGGCCGCGTTGGGGTTCTACACGTCGGGCTCTTTTCAGACATCAATGGGAGATACAATTGGAATCAGCCAAGCATCCATGTCCAGATGTGTTTCCAATGTGACCAAAGCTCTGGTTGAGAAAGCTCCTCAGTTCATCACGTTGAAAAGGTAAATAAATAATCGAGATGTTTATCTTGCGAGAGCGATATTGATGAAGAATGGTTTCTTGTGCAGAGAGGCCGTGATCCAAGAGCAGACCTCCCAGGAGTTCCAGAGGGTGGCAGGATTAACGGGCATTCTCGGAGTACTGGACTGCGTTCAGGTCGCCATCAAGGCTCCGAACAGCGAAGACTCATCCTATGTTAACAAGAAGGGCTTTCACTCCATTGGGTGTCAGCTTGTTTGTGATGCCCGAGGCCTGCTACTCAGCGCAGAAACTCACTGGCCCGGTGGGCTCAAAGGCGTCGACGTTCTGGAAAGATCTGGCCTTTTTAAAGAACTGCAAGAAATTGAGGAGGGCTATTTGCTGGGTGAGAACTGTTTGGCTAGGTACTAACTACAAATTTAGTTCATTGATGGTGAAAAAGTCAAACATCTTCTGATTATTAGGTGACAGCTGTTATCCTTTAAGGAAGTGGTTGATGACCCCGGTGGATTGCCCTGAATCCCCTGCAGAGTTTGGATACAATCTCGCTCACACGGCCACGCATGAGATTGTGGATAGAACGTTTCGAGCCATCCAGACTAGATTCAGATGTTTGGATGGAACCAAAGGGTATTTGCAGGTATTTCACTTCTAACTGCGTTAAGAAAAAGAACAGTTCACGTACTAAACCACTATCATCATCACTGCTCTGCACAGTACTCACCAGAAAGGAGTGCATCCATCGTGTTAGCTTGTTGCGTTCTCCACAATGCCTCCCTGCAGTCAGGTTTAGACGCCTGGACTCTGGAAAGGACGGACCCGCCGGAGCAACCCGAAACCCTGGAGCAGAGGCCCGAGGACCGTGACGATCAGGCTGAGAAGCTTCGCAAACAGCTCATCCTGAAACACTTCAGCTAATGTGTGCCTGAACTCTGCAGGGCTTTGCTCAAGAACAAGCCGAGATCACACAGTTGTATTTAAACCAAGAAAGTCAAGAGACAGTGATGCTGATGCAGATTTTTAATATTTTGCTGGTTTCTAATCTACTGACTACACTAATATAACAGGCATATATAAAGTAACATGCAACACGCTGTACAAAAACAACAAGAATCTTCTGTGAACATGAGTTGATTTACTTCCTCAAGTATTTGTGACCCAGCTTTCCCAAACAATTTATATAGTTTCCGTGTTGTCCAGGTCTGGAAAAAGTGACCAAACCCTCCCTCCAGCCATCCATCCCCCCACTCATTAAAAGACTTTGTAATGCATTTCCACAGGCAATGACACTGCAATCCACTAATTAGGCCCGCATTCACAATGGCACATCATTTATGTACACAAATGCATTGACGTTGACATTGCAAGCATGACAAAATAGCATTTTGTGGGTAGATCACACCAAATACAACGGATGGATACAGAGACAGATTATTCCAATTGTCAATTAAAGGCATCTCAATACTGCACAGAATTTTTCACATGAACAGAACAAGATGTTTTTTTTTAAGTTCTTTTGAAGATAGTAGTGGTCTTTCACATCTGGGAATGGAATTTGATATGTACACACTTTCTACAAACAGCCATAAATACGCACACACAAGCATTTTTCTTTATTGCCAACATGTTTTAAACCCAGTGTGTGGTAAAGTGGAATCAATCAAAGTTTACTTTTGCCCTGATTTCACAGTTGCTTGCATTTGAAGGGGAAAAAAAAGGTTATTTTTGATGAACGACAGTGAAACATAAAACATAATTACAGCTAAAAGACACAAACCCCAAAGTGGATGGCCACGGAGCAATACACAAACTTACACATGATCTAAATCTTTACACAATCCCAATGGTCAACACATCTTTCCTTTTTTTGTTGCATAAAATAAATGCAATTTTTTATGCTTGAAATATATTATGAAGAAATATTGTCATTTTTATACTTTTTAAAACATTTAGAAAAAAAAGAGGCAATAATGTATAAACTAAACTTTAAAATAGTACATTTAATATTTTTGTTGCATAATTTAAATATGCTCATTTTTGATGCTGCAACTATATATATATATATATATAGTTATATACATATATATATATACATATTATATACACACAATTTTTGATTTCATAAAAATACTTTGTCATGTTTCCCGCCCTCCTGTTAGAACTCTTCAATAGGAAAATACAGATAAGAAATTTTTGGGGGGTAGTAAAGTGAATGGGTGAATTCTGGTTAAGTAGAAATGCAGTTTGACCTCACAACTGACCTTTCAGAGCCATAAATGAATTGATGTGAGGTGTCAAACTGTCTGATAAAGACATTCAATTCGTGAGTGTTAAATTTGCACTACTTTAAGGCCTAGTGGAAGGCACTTGAAAGGCTTCCTGTGTAGGAGGACACGAGTCTTGTTTGCTTTGAAACATTAGCAGCAACACTAAAGACACCAGTACAGTGCACGGGGTGAAGTAGAAATCAGCGCTGGAGGTCAATGTGTGCATACATAGGAGTACGCTCTATGAGGTCAATAATTCCACGTGACAATGAGAGACCTACAGTATGTGTATGTATATTCTGTATATAATATGTGCCATGGTGGCTTGGAGGGGGGCCACCGTGAAACTTGAGTGAGGTCCAGTTGGCGACGGGAGGGCGGTTTAAGCTGTCAGAAGAATCCTGAACTGTCATTTGGTTTAGTTTCTCTGAGGAGGACAAAGTAGATGTCATGGTCAATGGTGGTCAATGTTTAGCACTTTGGAGTGATATAATCACACCTGTGGTCCGACTCGGGCGCCTTTGTCTGGTTTTTGTGGACATCAGCTGTGTGGTGGCTTGTCTGGATGTGTTTTTGTGACCGCTGCCTCTCCACTAATAACGTTGTAGCGGTTTCCTCCAGTGGAGAGCCTTCGTCAAAGAAGAGAAGGCTGCGAGAGCGGACTGCAACACAAACACACAGCTTGTTGTCACTTGATTGTCATTTGATTGTTAAAAAATACAAATTGTTTCATCTCAACCTTAAAAAATCCACTGTATTAAACTAATAAAATCTTTCCTAACTGTGCAGACCGTTTAAATATTGTGCTATAGGATGCTTAGTCTTTAGCGATTAAAGTCCTGCACAAGTCTCTTACTTATCAACCCACATTTCTTGATAGTACCACTTGACAGAAGCAACATACCCTGAGTGGTGGCGTACAGGTCTTCTGACTGGGGGGAGGGAGGAGAAGAAGAAGTATGCACGGGGGAAGAAGAGGCGTGAGTGACCAAAGAGATGGGGGAGAGGCAAGGAGAAAAGGAGCCCAACACCAAGACAAAGCACAATGCCATCATCTGCACAGAGACAACAAGACAATGTTTGGCCATTTATGTACATTCCAAATTGACAAGAGAAGAATACAAGGCAAGCCGCCACACTTACCATGAGGCACGTCCCTGTTTGAGTTGAGGCCATTTTACAAGCACGCGGGACAACTTTCCCTGAAATAAGCGATTGGAGTTTTTGGAGTTGCTGGAGAAGTGTTCTGCAGACACACATACATGACCAAATTGATGTATCCGTCAAACAAAGCTGGGCAGCATTGAGGGAAGGTTGAAAGAAATCTAAATCTAATCTGGAAAAAAAAAGATTAGGATGTTGCATTTGTGAAGAAGGCATTACAATCAACAAGTCAGGTAGAGAAAAGGCATGTGTAACCCTCTCTAAATCTCCAAGGAAAGGCTCGACCTAAGACGAAAGGAACTGATTTTTATAACAGACTTGATCTGCTTAGTTTGAAAAATCACTGCAAATTTTTACCGCTAGTGTAATTAACATAATGAACAAGGGAAATTGTCCAGTTATCTGATTTTTGTTAATCTTAGTGAACATGCGAATGTGTGCTTGTTATTGCACAATGTCCACAAAGCATTAACCCAACTTTCACAAAACTTGCACCCGAAGAAACGAATGCACATTGATTTAATGCAGAATCAATAATATTGGCTGTTAGATGTGGACCAATGCAAAGAACTAAAAGAACATACTTTTTGTGTGACCTGGAGAGCAGGGCTCTGATGGTATGCGCTGCAATGGCACAATGTGAACACTGAGGGGAGACACGAGCTGTTGATCATACATCAGTCACTGACTCAAAAAGCAGCCAAGTGAACCCAATGAATTCTAAGCAGTCAACTGGCACAGTGAGGAAGTCAGGCAGACCGTCAGTCAGCCGTTCAGCCTTTGTCACTCCCTTGTATCAGAAAAAACACACAGCACGCACACTTTGATGTCAAGCGCCAATGATGAATGGCTGCTGAAAATATATAACTTGTATTAAAAACTGAGGGATGAAATATGAAGGGCAAGTTAGGCCCATCATGTATTGGGTCTTTTTTTTTACTTAAGCACGACATATTTAATATGAACAAACTTGTTTTTAAACTTGCTGTGTTGACTCACATTTGTGCCAACGCAACCATATGAGTGATTGTTTATGAGAGGCTGTGTGTGTGTGTGTTGGGGGGGGGGGGGGGGGAAGGATGGGCGTTTCACGATGAAAACTTTAATTGCAGACTTCAACGGACAGACCCCCCCCACCCCCACCCCGGTCCTCCACCAGCACTTCTCTCCACCCAGGATTATCTCCAAGACACAGTATACAGTGTACTGCAGATCAGACATTGAGACATAATCATTGTTTTGTTTTGTTGTTTTTTCTCCTGTCCAACATCAAACTGGATTCTGATAATCCAAGCATGCATTGAGTCTTTTTTTAATCATTACATTTGTTGTCCGCATGTATAATTACCACTACAGAGAACATAAGTGTGACTTCTTTGTATATCTGTTTATGACCTGGCCCAGTCCTCTTTGAAAAATTGAAACCACACAAACTGATAATTGGGCCAAGCTGGAGTAGGATTCATATTTGTTGAATATGAATCCGTATGAAAATCAGTTTAGCTGAGCAATCTACAGTCTGCAGGAAATGGGGTCAAAATACAAAAAGTCCTGCCTAGCTACAAAAACAGATATGCTCAAACCTCATTGAATAAAGTACATAAGCAGACAAGTATATTCACATGTTAAATAAATAAAAGAAACATTTTAAGCATATAATTATACCTACACACCAAATCAATAAAGAAGACATAACTAGACATTTTTCATAAATGGTTTTTATAACTTTATGATCTGATATACTTCTGAGCACATTGAAATAACAAATGACTTTTGATATATTGCCTAAATAGCTTAATGACCCTTAAGGAACTGTGTAATGCATGCCTGATGTTTTTTCTCTGAATCATGGACACGACCAGAGTCGTCTTGACCGTTCAGTACTTGATTGTATCTTGTGTTTTGACTAATGCTAGACGCCAGTTTTTGATTACTACTGAACGCTCTGCATAGAGGGAAATAGTTTGCCTAACAAAGAAAGGATACGGTTGGAAGCATGATTAAAGTAAGAATAAGCAAAGACATGATGTATCAAAAGAACAGCAATAGATTAATGATGTCACAGCCAAAAGCTAACATAATTTCGTACAAAATGACAAAATTAAAAGAATCCAGCAGTACGACAGTCTATGTCCAAGATTGGAGAAGAATGTTCACAGGAAGGTCACGTGGAGATAAAACCAGCAGGTGCCAGAAGGAGCCACCCAAAGACTCGGCCAAAGATGATGGCCAAGGCCGAAAGACGGGATGGAAGACAACAGCCCCCCCTCCACACACACACACCAACAGAACCCCACCTCCACACCGAATCGCCCATAATCAGCACCACTCCCATGCAAGCAGACTCTCCTTCACCCTTGCCCCACCCCGAAGACTCATCACCCATCAATCTCGGCCCACAATGTGCTACTGAAAATAAAACTGATCTAACAACCTTGGACTTTGCCTTTTCTGAAAGGAAACTTTCCGCTCTTGAAGGGCCCAGCGCTGTATTGTACTTTCCTGAAAACAGAGCTTTTTGAACAGGAATTGTGATTGAACTCAACCAATCTGTGTAAGTCTAATTTCTGCTTCAGTGTCTTTGCATATTCCTAAATCTGAAGAAATCAAACGAGCACGCAGTGAGTAAATTGGATAACAGGTGATTGGCAAAGGCTTTTGCCGTGAGGCGCAGATAACGCGCTCCCTAAATTGTGGACAGAATCCAGCAAGTCATTTAAAGTCTGTGCTCCATTGACTGTAATGTTCTGAGTGATAGATCAGCTCTGTTCCAAGATAGCTGCCCTCTGGCAACATTGCTTCAGATTGGCTCAGTGTGCATGAGCAATCTCATCTTTATATATATAGTATGTATATAGCAATGTAGTATCTTAACCAGGGGTGTCCAAACTTTTTGCAAGGACGGCCAGATTTGATAAAGTGAAGGGGCCCGGGGGCCAATACTTTTTTCAGACATTTTTTAACTACAGAAATTTCATGCAAATACATACTGTTATGAAACAAAATTCCTTGTCCCAATTGTCTTTTATTTTTTAAATGACAAAATAACCAAATATAAGCCACTCAGGCAGATGTGAACAACTTTAAAAACACAAATTCTGCCTTTCATTCATATCTGAAGAGTCAGATAACATTGAACAAACTGTATGAAATAATTTAATTTACAAGAGCTTGAAATTATTTTTGCCTCATGAACATTTTAAACAGGAGTTATAAGTAATGCAAAGTTGTCTGTTATTATTAAAACCTAAAACAAGTGAATTTTGCTCTTGTCGTTTACAATATTTTTCAGAAAGTAATAGTTTGTGTCACGTCTACAGGTTCATAACTTCAACAGTATTAACATGGCCACTTTAAACTGGTTTCAAGATGGCGGCGCGTGCACACGCAGCGGCCACTCTCTGTCCCGTCAGTACGGTGATTTGTTCGTCTAATGAGTGTTCGTCCGACAGTCTTATGTGTTCGTCTCGTCGTGCTTTATCGTGCTACAAGTACAGCAGGCAGGTTCTGCTCGACATCGGCAGAAGTGGGTTTTGCGGCGTTCTGGACTTTGAAGCGTCGACATTAAAGGCGCTGGGACTGCTACGTCGCCGACCTCACCCGCTATTCCTCCCCTGGTTGGGAGCCGTCGGAAACGGTGTGCGAGGAGGCAGAAGAGGGGCAAGCGCGGAGGCGTCCGGGCCAGGCTGGCGGCCAACCCAGCGCGCCTGGCGGTGCCCTCCATTCTTCTGGCGAACAAAATGGATTACATTCGCCTGCTGAGGTCTACGAACCGGACGGTGCGGAACTGCTGTGTGCTCGTGTTCACCGAGACCTGGTTGAGTGACAACATTCCGGACTCTGCCGTGCATCTGGAGCAGCTAGCGTGCTATCGGGCGGACCGTGCCATTGTACGAGGGGGAAAGTCGCGAGGAGGTGGATTATGCCTCTACATCCGAGAAGAATGGTGCCGGGACTCTGTGGTGGTATGTAAGCACTGCTCGCCGCTTGTGGAGTTTGTGATCATTAAGTGCCGTCCTTTTTATCTGCCGAGGGAATTTACCGCGATTCTACTAGTCGCGGTATACATCCCGCCTTCCAACATCGAAGGCGACAGGATCGCAGCGCTTGGTGAACTGTACCAGGCTGTCAGTGAACAGCAAACAGCGCACCCTGACGGTTTCACCATCTTCGCTGGAGACTTCAATCATGCCAACCTGAAGTCTGTTTTCCCGAGGCTTGACCAGCATGTTACTTTTCCGACACGTGGAGACAGCTTCCTGGACCTAGTCTACTCGGCGCAAAAGGGAGCTTTCAAGGCCACCCCCCCCCCCCCATCTGGGGCTTTCTGACCATCTCACCGTTTTGCTTTTGCCCGCATACAGACAATTGGTAAAGGCATCCAGGCCGGTTTGGAGGCGGGTTCGGGTGTGGCCTGAGGGTGCCTCCGATGCACTTCGTGACTGCTTCGACACCACTGACTGGGACTTGTTTAAGCAGGCAGCCACCTACAACGATTGGACGGACATAGAGGAGTATACTGACTCTGTTACCTCTTACATCACGAAGTGCATCGATGATGTGACTTGCTCGAAATCCGTTGTCACTCGCGCCAACTGGAAGCCGTGGCTGACAGGGGCTGTCCTCAGACTGTTGAGGGCCAGGGACAAGGCTTTCAGAGCGGGGGATGAGGCTGGCTTGAGGACAGCGAGGGCCGACCTGTCCCGAGGCATCAACGAAGCGATGAAGGCGTTCTCGTGCAAGGTCTCCACCCACTTCAAGGACAGCAAGGACGCACGTAGCCTTTGGCGGGGCATTCAGACCATCACGGACTACAAGCCCGCGCCGAGGAGCTGTGAGGGCGACGTCCGTCTGCTGAACGATCTGAACCGCTTCTTTGCTCGCTTCGACGCCCAGAACAGCACTTGCCCGCTGAAGACCACTCCCCCCCCCCACACGGGCAGCCCCTGCGCCTCTCTGCCGACGGTGTGAGGAGGGCGCTTGCCGCGTGCCAAGCGGTCCTCTGAGGATGCCATCTGCTCTGCCCTCCACTCGGCCCTCACCCACCTGGAGAGAAAGGACTCGTATGTGAGGTTGCTGTTTGTGGACTTCAGCTCTGCCTTCAACACCATTGTGCCGCAGCGACTCATCTGCAAACTCGACAAGCTGGGCCTCAGTACCTCCCTCTGCAACTGGCTACTGGACTTCCTCTGTCAGAGGCCTCAGGTGGTGCGTGTTGGCGACAAAATCTCCGCCAGCATCACGCTGAGCACGGGGGCCCCCCAGGGCTGCGTGCTCAGTCCATTGCTCTTCACCCTGCTGACACATGACTGCACTGCGACCTACAGCGACAACCGCATAGTGAAGTTTGCTGACGACACGACTCTGGTGGGTCTCATCACGAAGGGCGACGAGACTCGGTACAGGTCGGAAGTTGACCTTCTGACCACGTGGTGCAGGGACAACAACCTCCTGCTGAACGTCAATAAGACCAAGGAAATCGTTGTTGACTTCCGGAAGGGTCACACAACACACCTGCCGCTGATCATCGACGGTGCTGTGGTGGAGAGGGTGAGCTGCACCAAGTTCCTGGGGGTGCACATCAGTGAGGACCTCTCCTGGTCCGCAAACACCTCGTCACTGGCAAAGAAAGCTCAGCGCCGCCTGTACTTCCTGCGGAAGCTCAGGCGTGCATGTGCTCCTCAGGCAGTCCTGTCTACATTCTACCGTGGCACCATTGAGAGTGTCCTCACCAGTTGCATCGCTGTCTGGGGTGGTAACTGCACTGAACAGAACTTGAAGGCCCTGCAGCGCATAGTGAATACGGCTGGTAAGATTATTGGTGCTTCGCTCCCCTCCTTGAAGGACATTTACACCTCCCATCTCGCCCGCAAGGCAACCTCGATTGCCAGAGATGTGAGTCACCCGGCTCACTCTTTGTTTGACCTTCTGCCCTCTGGGAAGAGGTACAGGAGCCTGCGCTCCCGCACCACCAGACTCGCCAACAGCTTCTTTCTCCAGGCTGTTAGGGCCCTGAACTCGCTACCCCCTTCTGCGTAGCGTGCGGCACTGTTGCGCTATTTTCGGGAATGTCTGCTGTACGCGCACTTGCTCCTTTTTTTGCTCCTCTTATTTATTTATTTATTTATTTATTTATTTATTTATTTGTTGTGTTATTTATTCATTATTTATTCAGCACGCTTTTGTTATACTTGTTTACTTGTTTGTCTGTTGTGAGCCATGTCTTGTCACCGTGGGATAGGGGGGAACGAAATTTCGGTTTCTTTGTGTGTCTTTGGCATGTTGAGAAATTGACAATAAAGCTGACTTTGACTTTGTAATATTTAATATTAAGTAATTTTTACTTTTGATTTACTTTTGACTCACAGCCCCACGTGAATCGCTGTTGTGATGCCAGTTCAGCTTGGAGCTGCTTCACTTTATCAGTGCGGTCACTCCCTGTTAGCTTGTCGTATGTGTTAGCATGTTTAGTCTGATGGTGTCTCTTTAGGTTGAAATCCTTAAACAAGGCAACAGTCTCTTTATGAATTAGACAAACACAATTGCCTTGATTTTCAGTGAAGAAGTATTGTAATTCCCATTTCTCTTGAAAGCTACGGTCCTCAATGTCAACTTTCCTCGTTTTCTTTGCAGTCGGTATGGCAGAAATGAGCGGAGAGGGCTTTTGCTGCCACCTTTTGGTAATAGGGGGAATTACAGGTTCAAGTTTCATGCTTTTTTTTTTTTTTTTTAAATTCAGTTTGACAGTGCAGGCGGGCCATGAATAATACATTATAAGACCGAAGCTGTGGGCCGTATGAAATATGATCGGGGCCGGATTTGGCCCGCGGGCCGGACTTTGGACATGCCTGATCTAAACTAAACACTGAGCCTAGCTTATTCCATTTCTTTTTCTACTACTTTTTTCCTTTCTTAGTATCTTTCAACAGTGCTGTATTTGCCAGAATTCTGCTTTGTGGGAGGATATTCACGATTATGGGTGGACATGTCTTTTTGTGTGTGGTGTGCTGTGCTGTTGTGTTGTTGGAATCATCTCCAATGCGCCACAGAGCAGTAAGCACACACGTGCCAGTTTTTTCTTTGTCACGAATTGAAATCTCACGATTTAAAAAAGTTATATGGCTTTCCCCTGTTTAACTGGTAGGGTTCTATTTTCATGCCCAGTGCAATTCTGGCATGAGGTGTAACTCTGCGTAGTAGTGAGCTAGACTAAGTCTTGCAGAACCGTGTCAGTCGATGCTGTGTGGCACAAATATTAAAATGCCGTGTCCGCGACGTGAACACAGCCAATTTGTTTCGCCGCAAATAGAAGCAGCTCCTCCCATTCCTTTAAATGCCAGGCTCGAGGGGCACACCGAGTTTTTGACATGATGGAAGATTATGCTGATATGCTTGAGACCTGCAACAGTACATCTATAAGGAACTGCAAGCAGACCAACATGAGCAGACAATATATACCGTACTGGCCTGAATATAAGACGGTGTTTTTAGCATTGAAATAAGACTGAAAAAGTGGGGGTCATCTTACATTCGGGGTCTAGACATTATACCCATTCACAACGCTAGATGGCGTTCAAAGTGAATGCTGAACTTAACTCCCTAGGCCAAAGCGAACCCCTGTCACGAAGAAGAAAAATAAAAATGGCAGTAGCAGTTTGCATTATTTTATTAGAATGCTTTTCCTTATTCAGTTAGACTTCACTTTGATGGTTAATGCAGTTATTGCAATTTTGTTGTTTTGTCACAGTAGATTGGTCTATTTACATTTCAAAAACCAGAAGCCATTCATTTACAAATGTGATTATACTTTAGTTTACATATCTAAATGTTCAGATATTAACATTATGCTTTTTCTCTCGAATATATTGTTATAATCATTTGTTTCAGATGTACTGTAATTATTTTCTGTATAAAAATTAAATTTGGTGTTCGAAAAGTCTTTTTTCAAACTTGAGTCTTGAAAAAGAGGGGGTCGTCTTATAATCAGGGTCGTCTTATATTCGGGCCAATATGGTAGTTGCCTGCAGGGAGAACACTTGAGTGCACTTGGAGAAGGCCTTCCACCCGGTGGCCACGTGTTGCCCACTCTATAGCTATTCTGTGGCAATCGGGATGATTTTGAAAACATATAGCCATCCATTTTTAACACTGCTTATCCCGTTCAGGGTCGTGGGGGGTACTGGAGCTTATCCCAGCTCCAACATCGGGAAAAAGTCAGAATACACCTTGAACTGGTCGCTAGCCAGTCGCGGGGCAGATATTGAGACAAACAACCAGCCACACTCAGATGCACACCACAACTGAGCGGCAATCGATCCCAAGTTGCTCACACACAAGTCAGGCGAGTGTACTCCTACACCACAGGTGTCAAACTCAAGGCCCAGGGGCCAGATACGGCCTGCCACATCATTTTATGTGGCCCGCGAAGACAAATTGTGCATCAAATTCGTGTCATTACTAGAATTGCAAATTGTCTTCACTTTTAATATCTTTTTTTCCAAATATTTGACCAGTTTTTACCCATCTGATTTGAAAACGAGTTATTTGCCAGTTTGTTTCATAGCTTTTACTGTATATAATATGAGGTGCTCATGCATTTATTTGTGTTGAATGCCATAATGACCCTCCATAAGAAGCTAGGAATACAATGCGGCCCGCGAAAAAAATGAGTTTGACACCCCTGTCCTACACAATCAGCGACTCAAACATATGACATATGACATATATATGATAATATTAATAATACTAACAATAATATTACCAATGCATTCAATGAGCTGATTTCAGCAATGATTCAGAAGGTTAGATATGATTACATCCACCACACAGCTCAGCGGAGTTCAAAAGCTGTCTTCACAAAAAACATGTGACACAACCAGCACCAGATGTGGTTTCAGCAGGTGTAAGGTTTAGAAATCTTTCAGCCAGCAAATTGTTATGTGCCAGGTGCATGTCAAAGGAAAGTACCCAAGTATGCTGAAATGCTCAGCATCAGCATAGCACAGACGGTTGAACCAAATTCACAAACGAGCACATTGAGACTTGCGGCGACACGCAAATCAGCAGAAAAACAGTTTTGACGCTCCACAGATAAAGAGCCCATAATGTCCTAATCGGCGCTGTCTTTCATCAAAAGGCTATGAATCGACCTGTGTGGAACACGTCGGTGAAACAAGAGAACAAAAAAAGGACAACAGAGGGAAAAGGCGTACACTACTAACATGCTATCCGTTATTCAAAAGGAATGTTTAATGTACACCAAATAGGAGACACAATAGCATTTCACTGGAGCACGGGGATGTTTTTTTGCATCATGTGTCAATTTGTATCAGTTTTTTTTTTTTGTTTCATTTCATTTCAAAAGTTTAATGAGCAACCCAATTTAACAAATCAATATATCAAAACAACAGTTTTTTTTGGGTGTGCTCAAGGGAGTAGGTAGAAGTTCAAGGAACTTAGAAACTTATTTTTAGTTGACCGTGTGCAGCAAACCTCACCTGTTGGCTGTCTCCAGGTTGTCCACTTTTCTCCACAGGTCACTATTTTCCGATGTGTAGTTCTCCACCCTGGGCATCAAAGGGAAAAGGAAACTCCCCATTAGTCGCAAATGGATGAAAAATACAATTAATACAAAGAAATGTGTATACACACACACACACACGCGCGCGCACACACACATATCATCATCAGTGCAGAAGAGGTGGTGCGTTGTATCAGTATCAGGCACATCCCTGGACCTTCACAACATCTTTGGATGAACTGTGCTGAGCATCTGCGAGGGGTCTTCATGCGGCCCTTTCAAAGCTCTATTAATAGCAAGCACAGTGCCAGGTCTGTGGAAGCAGTCAATTGTGATCCCAGAGACAAAGGTCCTTAATGACTTAAGACCTATGATGGACCCTCTGCAATTCGCTTACTGGTCTTACTGGTAGGGATGTGGATGATGCAATGATTTTTATCATAGCTACCAATCACAGACATTTAGAGTCCCCAAACAGGCTCCTGTTTGCCGATTTTTCATCTGCTTTCAACACATGCTGCCTCACATCCTTGCAGAGAAAGTGACCACACACTTCCATTTTGACCATCAGCTTGTTTTGTGGATCATCAGAATCATCACTAGTGTTGGTAAACAGTATATTGTCAGATGGTGCTCACAGGTCTACTGGTTTCCCCCCAGGTGTGCTTTTGTATATTCTGTACACGGGTGTGTTACTCGGTTATGTTTTACGGAAATTAAGGACATTTGATGTCAATTAAAAACATCATAAAGGCATTTTATTACACCTTTATTGAGACTGTTCTCTCCTTTTCATGTGTTTGTTGGTTTTAAAATGTCTCTGTCCATACCGTCCCAGTTGAACAGAGCACAAATGTATGTTCTAAGATCATCAGCCAACCAGTGAGATCTCTTCCTGCGCTGTGTGGCCATCAGGCTCAGAGTTGCCCACAGGATTCTTGAAGACCCTGTTCATGTTCTGCTTTCTCTTTTGAGTAGTTTCCCTTGGGGCGCAGGCCTTAGCCTGTGTGTGTTGGGTAATGCCAAGGTTTGTCGCCATGACTCCCCATTGCTTGTGCTTCCTTTCATCTTGTACTTCTTTGTTTTCCTCTTTGTCGTCATTTTCTGTTTCTCTCTTCTTTTTAAGACCATGATGATGTAGCTCTCCCACCCAAAGCAACTTATCTTGGCTTTGCACAGGAACAACAACAATTTAAAAAAGGTGCACTAATCTACCAGGATTGACTTTTGGCTACAATGCAACGCAAGATTCTAGTAAGTGTAACCTGAAAACACACTTCAATAAAAAACTTCAACATATTTGCTGACGTTTCATCGTCATCCTCCTAGTATGCTGGTGATCCAGTGCGTCACGACAGTCCTGATAGAAACAGTTCAAGTTCGAGCAACTGATTGGTTTCGAACAAAGGCTGCGTTTGGATATTAATGAGAGAGGAGCGTGCACTCCCTCTTCGAACACGCACGCAGCGCACACACGCACTCATGCACACACGCGAACAAAGAAAAGAACCGAAACGCAAAGTAGTGAGGGAACAAAAACTGAAGCAGTTTATTCACTTGTAACAGTAATTCTCAATTTCCCAGAGAAACATGTTAAGTGATGTCACCTCACTGATCTCATCCCAAATGAAAGCGCCGATAATCCTACTTTTTTCTCTGAATGCATCTCATTCTGAGTGTGCTCCCTCTCGCCAGCCGCCCGCTGTTTGCTTCCTAAGGGCTCATCCAATAATCTTTCAGCGTACACAGCGACTATAGAACCCGAGACAATGGTCTGCTTTTTTGATGAGTCTGACCTGTGGCGGTGGTTGCACACTGAGCTGGGAAAACTTTCAAATTACAAACAGCTGGATTTCACTACCCCCCCCCATCTTTCCCATTGCTGGCGCGTGGATGGCTGAACTCTTCTACACAAGTGGAAGCTGGGATGATACTGCTGGTTTACAGTCAGGCTTTTGTTAGGTGAATTGTGATTTAACTAGACTGATACAACAGATCATGCACTGCTGTATTGTTAGAATAATAGAAACATAGTTTGATATAACTGAAGAGAGAAACTGACTTGAAAAATGGAAACTTACTTTTTCTCCAGACATTCCACATACTCTTTCTTCTTTCGCCGACTCTCCTGAGCTGAGATCTGTTGTTTTTTCCCCACAAAGAAGACATTTAATTGTTTTTATTTCATTGATTGACAGACTATTAACAGTCATAAAATTAAATTATTTAAATTGAGGTTTATAATAAAGCAGCCTTTAGGAAATAACTTTTGACTGTACTGCATTCTTACATTAGACCAAACACAATTTTGGTGAGCAAAAGAAAATAAATAAAATAATAAAAAATGGAAGTACTGTATGTTTTGAACAATGTTACCTTATTTTTAATCTTGCGTCTAACTCTCTTCAGAGCCTTCTCTTCACTCTTGGTGAGAGGAAGTTTGTTGGGTACAGGGTATCCCTCAGCAACGAGGGTCCGCTTCTCTTCGTCTGTCAGCAAGAGGGGACCAGAACCCTGCAGTTTCTGCAAAACAACAACAATGGCCGAGTGTGAGAGCATTAAAAGAAGGTTTTGATCGGTGAGCGGCAAGCATCAAAGAATGGAGGAAAGAATGGAAAGGAGAGAAAGGATAAGACACGGCTACTGACGTGTGGCGCAGTTAGTAGAGGTGAAGACGAGATGGCTATGGACGAGGAGGAGGAACTGGAGCCACGGCCCGTTGGCCTCTGTTGTGGCTGCGGAGAAGATGGAGGCAGAGCAAGGTGCGGGGAGGACGGTGGTAGGGAGCCGTCACTGTCACCGTGGTTGCTGCTTGGCGGCGTTGGTGGAAGCTGTAGGGCATCATCTGGGAAGAAGCAAGGTGAGGACCTCCTGTGAAGATTGTGCGCTGACAAATAGAGGGTAAGTTGTGGATGCTGTGTGTACCAGTGGGCAGACAGAGGTACTGTCCCATCTCTCTGGGCTCATCTTTAATAGCCACAGGCTTAACATCCTCTGGAGGGCGCACCTGAACACCAAACACATTCCTTCACACGTCAACCAGAAAACATGACATGTCTCTGATTTGTGGGATGCTCACTGTGTGTCTCCATAGCGACCCTCTCCGCGCAGGGGCGGGGCTTAGGATAAGAGACGCGCCTTCCATGGGATCTGACCTTTGAGCCACATCCGGCTCCTCCTGTTTCACTAGGATGGTCGACAGGTCCTGACTAAAGCTCCATTCAAATTCTGAAAGAGAAAGAAAGAAAGAAAGAAAGAAAGAAAGAAAGAAAGAAAGAAAGAAAGAAAGAAAGAAAGAAAGAAAGAAAGAAAGAAAAAGAAAGAAAGAAATTGGACATCAGATGAATATCTATCTCTGGTACCATCCTTCCCTGGACATATGAATCTTTAGGCTGTTACTTCTTGCAAGCAATAGGTCCACTTATAGACTTTTTTTTTTAAATCAAACGAGGGCGGAAGCAATTATGTGTTCCTTTGTCAGTGAGAAGGAACACAGAGGTCATAAATCAAAAAATCTTCCCGACAAGAGTTGTTATTATAGACTGCAGTGGGATAAACGCTCAATCGTGCAACCATGGAGCATTCTCTCTCATGCACACGCACACGCACACACACTCCAGCATATGGTTTTGAGTGCGGTGTAGCTAAAGCCAGAAGAAAAATCTCTCTCTCTCTCTCTCTCTCTCTCTCTCTCTCTCTCTCTCTCTCTCTCTCTCTCTCTCTCTCTCTCTCTCTCTCTCTCTCTCTCTCTCTCTCTCTCTCTCTCTCTCTCTCTCTCTCTCTCTCTCTCTCTCTCTCTCTCTCTCTCTCTCTCTCTCTCTCTCTCTCTCTCTCTCTCTCTCTCTCTCTCTCTCTCTCTATATATATATATATATACATACATACATACATACATACATATTACATACACACACACACACACACACACACACACACACACACACAGCCTCGGTTTTTGAACGCCCCGGTTCTTGAACAAATCGGTATTCGAACAAAATATTCAAGATTTTTTTGCCTCGGATGTCGGACGAAATTCGGTTGAGCCGAAAGGACCCGCATGCCAACTGACTCCGTTCGTTATTACATTCTCGTTACTCTGAGGATTGCATCAACTCTAAACATGCCTCCAAAGGAAGCAAGTGGGAGCATTAAAGCCATCCTAAAACACAAAGACGCTCCTAAAGCAATGCAACAGTGAGCGCCCGGCGCGCTGCGGTTGCGTGATCGGAGCAAATTAAGCTCCCTGCGCTCTGAGGTCCACTTAAATTTTGGTAAGTCCATTAGGACTTTAAAAATATTTTCTAAATATTAGCGACCGCTTTGTCACAATAATGCGACCAGCGCGGTGCAGTTGCACGGTCGGCCGCCGCGCTACGATTGCGCGTTCGGCGGAGCGCTGCAGTTGCGCGATCGGACAAAATTAAGCTCCCTGCGCACTGAGGTCCACTTAAATTTTGGAAAGTACATCAGGACTTTAAAAATATTTTCTAAATTTCAGCGACGGCTCTGTCACAATAATGCGACCAGCGCGGTGCAGTTGCACGGACGGCGACGCGCTACGGTTGCGAGTACGGTGGTGCGCCGCAGTTGCGCGATCGGACAAAATGCGCAAATGAAAAAATGCTTTAAAAAGTCGTTGTTTTTTTTGTTTGGAACGGATTAATTTTTTTTCCATTATTTGTAATGGGAAAATATATATATATATATATATATATATATATATACATATATATGTATATATATGTATATATATGTATATATGTATGTGTATATATATATATATATACACATATATATATATGTATATATACCGTATTTGCCGGTGTATAGGTCGACTCGGTGTATAAGTCGACCCCCTAAAATTCGACGGAAATTTACGATTTTATGATATATCCTTTGTATAAGTCGAGCTCAATTGTTGCATTATATTAAACTTCAAAATTCAATCAGAAATATGAAAATTCCGGGAGGCCGTGCGCATGCGCAGTGGCCGGAAATAACTCCAGCCGAGCGGATCGGCTGTTTATAAGCACCGCGGAGGAGATCGCGGAGCCTCATCCGACTTCCAGCGGCCGGCCAGCTCGCGCACGCCGCCCGGCACCAACGGGAGGCCGGAAATAGCTCCAAGCCGCGCGGATCGGCACTTTATAAGCACCGCGGAGGAGATCGCGGAGCCTCATTCGACCTCCAGCGGCCGGCGAGCTCGCGCACGCCGCCCGGCACATCCGGGAGGCCGTGCGCACGCGCCAAGTGGCCGAAAATAGCCCCCGCCGAGCGGATCGGCTGTTTATAAGCACCGCGGAGGAGATCGTGGAGCCTCATTCGACTTCCAGCGGCCGGCGAGCTCGCGCACGCCGCCCGGCACCAACGGGAGGCCGGAAATAGCTCCAAGCCGCGCGGATCGGCACTTTATAAGCATCGCGGAGGAGATCGCGGAGCCTCATTCGACCTCCAGCGGCCGGCAAGCTCGCGCACCCGCCCGGCACATCCGGGAGGCCGTGCGCATGCGCCAAGTGGCCGAAAATAGCGAGCGGATCGGCTGTTTATAAGCACCGCGGAGGAGATCGCGGAGCCTCATTCGACTTCCAGTGGGCCGCGCACTCGCGCACGCCGCCCGGTTCAAATTTTCTAAGTGCAACGCACAATGAGATGCATGAGAAACGGCCTTGGTTACCATCACATTTGAAGCGATGAATACGAAGTTAAATTTTATGACTCAGTGTATAAGTCGAGGTCGATTTTTTTCGTTCGATTTTGGATCGAAAAAGGTCGACCAATACACCGGCAAATACGGTAAGACGTTTAACCACGTAGTACTTGCTTTTCTTTTCTTAAGCAGAAGAATCATCTTTATTTGTCTTGAACACACACATACCGTAATTTCCGGACATTAAGCCGCAACTTTTTTCCAAAATTTTGGACCCTGTGGCTTATAGTCAGGTGCGGCTTATATAAGATTTTTTTCGTGATTTTTGTGATGACTTGATCACTTTTACTCTTAACACTATTATATACACTAAAAGCTACAAAACAAACTGACAAATAACTTGTTTTCAAATCAGACGAGTAAAAACTGGTCAAATATTTAAAAAAAAGATATTAAAAGTGAAGACAATTTGCAATTCTAGTAATGACACATGAATTTGATGCACAATTTGTCTTCGCGGGCCACATAGAATGATGTGGCGGGCCGTATCTGCCCCCCCCCCCGGCCTTGAGTCCCTTTCTCTTACTCTGCCATGTGACTCAGAGATTACACAAAGCAGTGGTGCTGTTTGGACCATCTGCATTGTATTAAAACCCAATCAATCAGCATTTAAATTCAATTCTTCTGACATTTTGCTCACCAAAAACAAGTTGTAATGAATGTGAACTTTTAATGCATTTTATTCAGAAGGTTACTTTGAACCTTAAACGGCGGCGCGGCGTACTTATGGATTTTTATGGCCTCCGGCCTCCAGGGGGCGCTCTAGCAGGAAGCAAGCGTGAGACAGGCGAAGAAGAGATAATGCGCCGAAGAAGACGCGCTAGTTTGTGTTTACATTTCGCCTATCATGCAGAACGCGATCAAGACGAACATTACTGAAAGGAAACCTTTATACACAAACCGTCATCATGGGGGACAAAAGAAATGCACATGATGCCGCTTTTAAGCCAAAGGCAGTCGATGTTGATGACATTATGTTGTGTGTACTCTGGAGAATAAAAAGGTGGTAAATATAGTTTGATGAACTCAGAGACTCCCACCCATAACTGTACTGTTAAGGCAGGGATGTCAAAGTCAAACACACCGAGGGCCAAAAAAACAAATTTGCTACAAGCCGAGGGCCGGACTGGTTCAATGTTTATTAAAATATATCGGAATGATTGCACATAGCCTATTGAACTAAGACCTAACACAGTGTACATTATTTAATGATTAAATGAATATGGCAATATTTTGTTATGGCTCTGTCAGTAACTTCAAGGGAAAATATTTTCAATAGCCAAACAGCAAAAAATTAAATTGTTTTAAAAACAAAATGTGTTTCTTAATATCAAGATAAATGCATAAATAAAAGTGCATGCATTATAAACTGAAAGTTTATTATTGTGCTGCTCTATGATCTACCGATCATTGCTTTCAAATCGTAAAATAAAAAATTAATCAAATCAGTTGTATTCTTTCTCATGGCTCTTATCTGCAATTTTCCCTTGGTCCATTCAACTGAAAAATAAATATAAATAAATAAAATTCAAAAATTTACGGCACACAGACAAAACAATACTTTCTTCAAAGAAAAATCACGTCTTGTAGAAACAAATGTAAAAATGTAACCGAATTAAAAAACGGTAAATACATTACTGCTCTGTGATGCTCACTTGTCTGAGGCTGAGCCTGATACTTAGAGGTGTCTCATCTTTTGTACAAGTTCATCAATGTTCGGGGTTAGGCTCTGAGGCTCAAAACCCGTTTTTGATCAACTCTCCTTCTGCAAAGGGCCGGGCTGATATGGCGATCTCTTTTGCCACAATAAAGCTAGCCTTGGCAGCAGCCTCGCTTTGCGATTTAGCATACGTGAACATAGCCTGTCTGGACTTAAGGCCTCGTTTTAATTCTTCCACCTTCTGTAGCTTTTGTTCATATTCCATTTTCTTGTCTTTGTCTGTGTGTTTCTAAGACGTTCGATAGTGCCTTCTTAAATTTAATTCTTTCATTACAGCCACATTTTCTCCACACAGAAGACACACAGGTTTGCCTCTTACCTCCGTAAACATGTACTCTGCCTCCCACCTGGCCTGAAACCCCCTGTTCTTAGCGTCCACCTCACGTTTAGCCATTTTTGAGGAGGGGTATCAGAAAGTTGAACTCTGCTCTGACTACTGATGAATAATGAAGCCGCTTGTGCGATCTGCAGGGACATCGTGGGCTACCGTTGCATTGTGGGAAATATAGTGTTGGTGCGTGCAAAAAACCAGCGGGCGGCTGTGGCCTGCGGGCCGGTTCTAATAGTAATTCAATATCATCCAGGGGGCCATAGATAATCAATTCGCGGGCCGGATCTGGCCCGCGGGCCGTAACTCTGACAAACCTTAACAGTTAAGGTTTGGGGCCAAATGAGGCACGACCTACATGTGTGCTGAGCATCGTTAAGCTATGATCTTAACTGGAAGCCTACACCACTGTGTTCTTTAATGAGAAGAAAAAGCAGCTACTTGCAGAAGTAACAGTACAAGTATTACATTTTAATCGAATCACAGTTCATGGTAATGAATGCCACTTAAATAGAATGATAGTTTTTTTGAACACTCATGGTTAAAACTAAAAAGCTGTAGACTGCCATCCCAGCAGGTGAACAGAGAGCACTGTGATCTCAGCAGGAAAGTAGCTGTAAGAAAACAATAGTTGGTGCAGCATGGCAGGACGCAGCAGCAGTAAAATGCAACAAGGACCTTAATGAGTCCTTGGTGCACACAAAAAAACAGGACGCAAACGTGAGTCTCCACATGTGAGCTTGTAATTATAGGAGTGCTGAACCTGCAGTAGCTAAAATCACCTCATGGACACTGATGGGCCTAATAGATCCATCCATCCATTTTCGGAACCGCTTAGTCCCCACGGGGGTCGCGGGCGTGCTGGAGCCTATCCCAGCCGTCATCGGGCAGTAGGCGGGGGACACCCTGAACTGGTTGCCAGCCAATCGCAGGGCACACAGAGACAGACAACCAATCGCACTCACACTCACACCTAGGGACAATTTGGAGTCTTCAATCGGCCTACCAAGCATGTTTTTGGAATGTGGGAGGAAACCGGAGTGCCCGGAGAAAACCCACGCAGGCCCGGGGAGAACATGCAAACTCCACACAGGGAGGGCCGGAGGTGGAATCGAACCCACACCCTCCTAACTGTGAGGCGGACGTGCTACCCAGTGCGCCACCGAGCCGCCTGGGCCTAATAGATCTCAATGTGGTTTTTTTTAGGTATTTATTTTCAACATGAAAGATGAACACTTATTTGTCTTCTTTACCTATGCCACTTTTTTAAAACAACATTAAAACAAACACACAAAGCTCACACAATCAATTGGACATATTTGAAAAGGAGTCAAAACAAGCTGTTCTTTGTCAATCCCACCACTTTCCCACAATCCCTCAGCCAAAAATAAAATCACTTGTTCCACTTTCTTATGCCCCCATGTACCACTAACATTGTGTTTGTTGTGTCCACTACCGGAGTGGGTCAAATGCAGACGTCAGATTTCATGTACCGTAATTGCCGGACTATAAACCGCACCAGCTAAAATTCAGGGATATTTCAGTTTTTTTTCTTACATAAGCCGCACAGGACTATAAGCCGCACGTGCACACGAGTTTTTTACAAAGAAAGACAGTACATAGAAAGCCTTTTTAACGTTTTAATAACATACTCGAACATGTCTTTCTAAACATTGCCTGTGACGCAGCAGTAGTACCGCAGCAGCGCGGAAGTGTGCACGCGAGTTATTAGCAAAAAAAAGACTGGACACAGAAAGTTTTTTTAAAGCTTTAATAACATACCTTAACTTTTCTTTCCAAACACTGCCTGTGACGCAGCAGTAATACCGCAGCAACACGGAAGTAACACAGCAAAGTCACTGAGACGCGGCGGTAACACAGCAGCAACACGGTAGCACAGCACTAACAGGGCTGATTAAAAACTCATACTAGTAAAAGTAAAATAAAGAGCTTCATCGTCTTCATCTTCCTCCTGTGCACTGAAACCATCGAAGTCTTCCTCAGTGTCCGATTGGAATAGCGTTACATAGCCTTCGCCTCACACTTTCTCGGTCTCTCTTTCGTCGTCACTTTTATGCATTTCTTTGAGTGTGATGAGGGTCTGTTCATGCTAATCTTATTCATACACGAAGCGCTAAATTACACTAAACTAGCGTGCGACACGTATAGCTTAAAAGCGGCATCATATGCATTTCTTTTGTCCCCCATAATGACGGTTTGCGTATAAAAGCTTCCTTTCAGTAATGTCCGTCTTGATCTCGTTCTGTCTCTTCTTTGTGTGAGCGCGGATGTGTGTGTGATGCGCGAGACGATCAAAACACAAACTAGCACGTCTTCTTCGGCGCATTATCTCTTCTTCGTCTTTCTCGCTCTTGCTTCCTGCTAGAGCGCCCCCTGGAGACCGGAGGCCGTAAAAATCCATAAGTACGCTCCAGAGTACACACAACATAATGTCATCAACATCGACTGCCTTTGGCTTAAAAGCGGCATCATGTGCATTTCTTTTGTCCCCCATGATGACGGTTTGTGTATAAAGGTTTCCTTTCAGTAATGTTCGTCTTGATCGCGTTCTGCATGATAGGCGAAATGTAAACACAAACTAGCGCGTCTTCTTCGGCGCATTATCTCTTCTTCGCCTGTCTCACGCTTGCTTCCTGCTAGAGCGCCCCCTGGAGGCCGGAGGCCATAAAAATCCATAAGTACGCCGCGCCGCCGTTTAAGGTTCAAAGTAACCTTCTGAATAAAATGCATTAAAAGTTCACATTCATTACAACTTGTTTTTGGTGAGCAAAATGTCAGAAGAATTGAATTTAAATGCTGATTGATTGGGTTTTAATACAATGCAGATGGTCCAAACAGCACCTCTGCTTTGTGTAATCTCTGAGTCACATGGCAGAGTAAGAGAAAGGGACTCAAGGCCGGGGGGGGGGGGGGCAGATACGGCCCGCCACATCATTCTATGTGGCCCGCGAAGACAAATTGTGCATCAAATTCATGTGTCATTACTAGAATTGCAAATTGTCTTCACTTTTAATATCTTTTTTTTAAATATTTGACCAGTTTTTACTCGTCTGATTTGAAAACGAGTTATTTGTCAGTTTGTTTTGTAGCTTTTAGTGTATAATAGTGTTAAGAGTAAAAGTGATCAAGTCATCACAAAAATCACGAAAAAAATCTTATATAAGCCGCACCTGACTATAAGCCGCAGGGTCCAAAATTTTGGAAAAAAGTCGCGGCTTAATGTCCGGAAATTACGGTATGTGTGTGTTCAAGACAAATAAAGATGATTCTTCTGCTTAAGAAAAGAAAAGCAAGTAGTACGTGGTTAAACGTCTTTCTCCCTCGATCACTCAACAGTCATGGACATTGCGTGTTTCCATTGGGTCACCCCACATTAAGATACACTAAAACTTGTTGTAGGTCTCGCTTTTGCTTTTTTTGTGTGTAATTACATCTCCCCCCCCCCCTTTGGGTAAATTAAGTTTTAAGTGTTTCCTGGTAATTGTATAGTTTTTGCATTGACCATGATTTGTGCTGTTTGTTATTGTTTCATCTATAATTTTTAATATCCTTGACTGTAAAAACAATGTATCTGAATAGTCCCTAAAACCAACTCTGTTGATTATTCTGATAGCTTTCTTTCTGGAGAAGCATACAGACTCTAGATTGAAGTTCAGTAGTTGTTGCCCTGTTTCTCTCCACACGGGCTTGGACATGGAGAAACTAATGAGGAGTACAGAACATATAGTATGTATTGGGAGACAGCCATGCTACCACCTGGCCATGCAGTTCCGACTGCGAGTCAGTAAGTATTTGTAGTCTATCTTTGACAACAACAGAGAGCATTCCCTGAAAAACATTTGTATGATGAAATATTTCAAATTACGTATATTTGTCCATGGGATATTTGTGTTATATTCTTTGTATTTATCTTTTATTCTATTGAATGTACTGTATGTACATTATATTGTACATACATTCATATTTTTTGTATTGTTAACTGATAGTTAATCGCACATTTTATTAATTGTAAAAAAAAAAAACTTGATTTTTTTTTCTGTGACTACTTTAGCGACTTGGGTGGCGTGCTTGATGTTCATTTCCGGTCTCGCAAGATCCATGAGGTGTTATAGTTTTCATACTGTACGTGAAAAGAGTGAGAATTTTATTTGGCCAAAAGGGCGTCGGATTATCGTCCGGAGTATAAATCGCATTTTGTGGGAAAATTTATTCGACAAAATCCAACACCAAGAACAGACATGAACGAGCAACAACAGGCTAAACGATAGGTATGCTAATGTGACATTAACACAAACGAAGAGCTGAGAACGGGCCTGACGTAAAATTCAGAGTTATTAAAAAGAACTATTACATAAATAACACGTTTATAGAACCATCTGTGTCACTCCAATTCATTAAATCCATCGATCGTCCTTTGTCAACAATGGGTGAGCGCCGCTGACGGCACTTGCACTTCAAAACATTCCACAGGCCCATATAACGATATATAAATTAGATATCAAATAACTATTATATAAGCAATAATATTATCAAATCATCTGTGCACTCTAAATCATTAAATCCATCGATCAAATCCCTCGTCCTTTGTCAACAACGCCGCGCGTGCACCCTGACGTCAGCCTAGTCGTTATTCCACAGATCTAGTATATAACTATATTGTAGCGTTAACAAAGTACAAGGAAAGACGTGGGTTTGGTAAACGGCTCTTTATTTAACAAAACAAACTTGCAGGTGTGTGGCGGCGTGGACTTCCAGCCGCGGAGGTGGAAGAGGGATCCATAGAATAGGACCGGGCGTGCGTAAAACACATGACCGAGCCCCTTCCACCGTCCCCGGACAGCCACCCGGCCGAGCGCCGGCCCCCGACTTCTATCCACGGAGGTGAAAGAGAGCTCCGTAGAGTAGGACCGGGCGTGCGTAAAAGCCATAATAGTTTTTCAAAACTTCTGTGTCACTCCAAATCCTTAAATCCTTCAAACTCTTCATCCTCCGTGTCACTTAGAAAGAAAGCCGGTAGTACGTTGGGCCCTTCGTCATCTTTGTCATCCCGTGATCAATCTTTGTCCTTTTTGTAAACAACCGCCGTGCCGCGCCGCGTCGCGCTGCCGACGTCACTTGAAATTCAAATTACAGTAATCCCCTGCTACATCGCGGTTCCACTTATTTATTTATTTATTTTATGGAAAATTTTTGAAAAAATTCACATACAAGTCGCTCCTCATTATAAGTCGCCCCCCACCCAAACTATGAAAAAAACGCGACTTATAGTCCGAAAATTACGGGTATTACATATTTTTAAAATATTTTAGTAGTACCACTGTCGGGGGTGCAAGGCAGGCAGAGTGAGAACTGAGCGAGCGAGTGAGCGAGCGAGTGAGCAAGAGAGAGAGAGAGAGAGAGAGAGAGAGAGAGAGAGAGAGATTTTTCTTCTGGCTTTAGCTACACCGCACTCAAAACCATATGCTGGAGTGTGTGTGCGTGTGCGTGTGCATGCGTGCGTGTGTGTGTGTGTGTGTCTGTGTGTGCGCGCGAGCGCATGTGTGCGCAATAGGTGGGCAGGGCTTACTCGGTGGGAACACTGCAGAGACTGAAGGCTACCCAGGATAAATGGAGAACAGAGGCGCATACAGACAATTGGACAGAGATGCAAAACCAGACCAAGTGGAGGAAGGAAGAAAAGGACTTTTTTGCATTTTCTCGCATACATATTGTGTGTGTAAGTGTGTTGTACAAATTGACAGGAGACGTTGCAGCAAACAAAGCAGCCACTATCTCGATTTTCTATTCTTCATGAGTCAAAGAAGTTGACAAGAACAAGTCATGAAAAAGATGAGACACCCACCAGAGTCTTGGTCCATCTTGACAGACAGGGCGGGGCTCTGGGGGGCAGAGTCTTCACTCAAAGAGTAGCTGTGTTCTACTTGTATGTCTATGAAGCCACAAATTGAAGGAGGTCATAACCACATTTGGTTTATTGACAAATTGAATTCATACTTTGTTCATACTTAACATGCATTAGCATAGTATTAGTAATTGAAAGGTAAAAATGGCATCGTGTTTTTGCTTTAAAGGTAATGCCAATTGAAGGAGGGGTCACTTTGCAGTGGCCAATTGATTTACACTTTCACCTGTTTAAAGTCCAGATTTTTGGAAGCCAAAGCTAATATACACTTTTGGAATTTGACCTCTCTGAGTGAGGAAGGCGGTGAGCTGAACGTTTTTTGTTGGGGGGGGAACTCGATACTGTTGGTCTCAATGCCAAAATGGCTTTGAAATGCAACCCAATTGAGGGTTTGGGGTTACTAACTGTGCAGATGTTGACTGAGAGGTCAAGCAACCTGCCAATGTACAAAATGCCAAGGAAATGAAAAGACCATTGAAGAAAATATTATTGGGGCTGTAGAGTGTTTCTTGGCTTTCAACCACATGAAAGCACATCTTCAGCAATAAGTGAGAGGTCATTGAAAGCATCATTCATATTGTGGAAGTAGGCGTTTGCCCTTTTTGCATTATAGCAGTATCAAAAAGGTTTCATGACTTAAGTTAAAGGTGATCCTAACCTGGACTGCTGTCTATGTCCATGTGGAGGAAAGAATTTCTGTCTGCCAGAAGGGGGCGCTCTAACAAGTGGTCTTCAAAGAAACTGCTGAATAATTCACTGCTGAAGTCGTCCATCTGGTCACCTGAGAAAGGCTGCAACACAAAAAGTTACAAATGGATTCAAGAAGGGAAATATTAAAAAAATAAGATTATTCTTAATAATTATTTCATGGTGGATAAGTTGGTCTTTCTTCAGAAACAGGTTTTTTTATGATTTATCAAACTAAAAGAGGTAAAGACCCAATGATTGTCACACACACATCTGGGTGTGGAGAAATTTGTCTTTGCATTTAACCCATCCCCGAAGGGAGCAGTGAGCAGCAGCGGAGCCGCGCCCGGGAAATTTTGTAGTTGTAATTCCTCAAAAGTTTGAGCTTACACTCATTGTATCTATCTATATTTTTTACACATCACACAGAGAACACAATCACACACATGCAGGTATGCAAAGAGAGATGTCAGAATGAAAAAGGGGCACAAACGGCGCAACACATCTTGACCTCAGTCTGAGGGTTCAGGGCCTCGCTCAAGTGACCATTGACTGAGGTCAGGGAGCATATGACCCAAAAACTAGTTGCCAGTATTTTTATTTATTGTCCACAGCAGGACTTGGACAGTAGCCATCTGGTTCAGAAGTCAAACAGGAAACTACCTGAAAAAATTATGAGGTAGACTTCAAGTCATTTGTGCACTGTCAAGCAAAATATTTTACTGACCAATCTAATGTGTTGAAAATGGCTTGCTCAATAAATGTGCACTTTTTTCTGAAAACTGATGGTTTTGGAGCTGTAGAATTCACCGCTACACACTGTACATAGATACGCAGATTGGGTCCGGCCTCTGTTTTGCAAGAGGGTTAGCAACCTTTTTTTTCATAAATTTGACAGTCTGTGTCTTATCTACAGTTGGAGATATTTTACAGCAGTTTTGATGCAATGTCAGAAGATGTAAGTTGTGTACTTGTCATCCAGCTTTGATCTAGAAGGAAAATCCAATTTGCTTTTTGTGAGTTGACCTTAAGTATGATCTTATATTTTGCTCCCTTTGAACTTGATAGTTTACCTGTAAAGATCCTAGATCCTTGACATTTATTCATATTAAATCAAACATTTTTCAAAACGTTTCATCCTTTCATTACTCGCTGTGCATAAACAAGAATGGATTTGAAGACATTTAGAAAAGTCCAAACAGCCGTGGGTGACCCAATTGTCACCTCCACTGCGCTGATGTCATTATGTACGACACATGTTGATCCTGAACTCAGATGAGTCACTGAGCTGAGATGTTCTGGAAGCCTGGGACAGTGCGGTGCTCGGACTTCATGTTGATGTGAGTGATGTAGGAAGACCGAGTTCAGTGTTTAATGCCAGGAAACAAGTGTGAGCTCATGTGCAAAAAGTAATTGTCGTTGAGTTGCACGTTAAATCACTTCACAAACATGAATTTAAGAAGCTAATATGAATTATTATTTAAATATGAACTATGGTCTCGCTCTGCTCAAACGGGTAGTTCGTAAACACAAAGTAGCTCTGCAGGTCCATTCCAGGGTCTGTATCCATCCATCAAATTTAAATGGCGATACATTAAATCTAATTGATTTAAGTGCGTAGGAACTGTGTAGAAGCCTGCCATGTGGTTTTAATCTCAAAATGCCATCATGTATTGCGTTGGCTTGTCTTTGCATTGGAGGTCTGGGATTCAGGCGGGGGATGGATGGATGGATGGATGGATGGATGGATGGATGGATGGATGGATGGATGGATGGATGGATGGATGGATGGATGGATGGATGGATGGATGGATGGATGGATGGATGGATGGATGGATGGATGGATGGATGGATGGATGGATGGATATTGTACTTTAGTTTCATAAGACTCTCTAGGGCAGGGGTGGCCAACCAGTCAGATACCAAGCGCCACTAAGAGCACGCACGCACGCACACACACACACACGCACACCTCTGCTCAGCCAAATTTATTGTGTGATATTATCATGTCACGCACCAACATGATAATGACAGAAATTGAGTCTTACAGTACCACAGGCCAGTCATTTCAACAATGAACATTGTGCACTGTCTCACACACACAAACTATCAGTTCAACAAAGTCCACAAACAAAAACAATAACTTACAATGGCGTTTTTTCACTTAATATGCATGTTGCTTAGTGCGACTTCTGGCATTCCTTGCCTTGAACAATCCTCTTCAAATCTGGCTTGTATTCCGTTGTTGCTACTTGAAGCAATTCTTTTTGTTGGATGTCTGATACTATTCGTTTTAGTTTGTCCTTTTCAGGAGACAAGATTTCAACACCGTCACTGAGGCATTTTTTAACGAACTCCCCTTCATTTTAAGGCTTTTTAGCCCGTGCAATGTTCCAAGCCAGTTGATGCGATGCAAGCGTGACAGTCTCTGAGTGCTTTGTAATTTTTGGGACAAACTGTACCTGTTTTTCTGCCTGACTTTTCAGTCCCTTCTGGAAAGTCCTTATCGATATTAGCATGGAAGTGAGCTGAAGTGGAGCTGAAGATTTGAAGCTTTGAAATGCGCTAATGACGTCTGACATATCAGGCAGAATGACTTGCCATTGCGTTCAACAAAATCTCCATATTTTCGTTTAGCTGTGTATTTTCTCCCTGCCATTTTGAGAGCGAAATTGACACTATTTGTTTCCTCTAATGGGTTTGCCCCTCCTCCTTTGCGGAATTTCACCTCATGTGCATACGCGTTTGACAGAAATACCATATTGAACTCAAGCAAAGCAACACGCACAAAAAAAAAACACAAACCCAAATGTTGATATGAACGTAAAGGAGCCAAATGAAACCAGGCAAAGAGCCGCATGCGGCTCGCGAGCCACGGGTTGGCCACCCCTGCTCTAGGGGATTACCTCCAAAAGGTTTTTTCTTTTTCACAGTAGACAGTGATTGCAATGAGGAACACAGTGATTGCAATGAGGAACCAGGAAGTCAACTTATTGCAATATTATGATGAGTAAGATTGTCTCCTTTTCTGTTCGCTTGCACCCGGGACTTCCAGATGGAAAGAACAGAAGATGAAGTACAGATGGTGGACAATTCTGGATGAGAGCAGCACGAAACATCTAGTAGTTCCCAATGCTAGTAAAAGTAGCCAAAATTTGCCCGCCCATGATTTAGGAAAGACTCACCCCGCTCTGCTGCCATGAACAACATTTCAAGTCTTCTCTCATACGATCCACTGCTCATTTAAATACAGGAAAAACCCTGCACTGTGTGAGAGGAACAGAAAATAGAGTATGTAATCATATACATACCTACAGTATCTATTGAAAGCAAGAAAGGGTCATAAATCACTCATAGCGGCGCCGTACACTATAACTAAGTTTAGTACGAGAAACATAGTGCGGCATGTGTTTAATCTTTAGATTCAAGATTCAAGATTCAAGATTCAAGAGTTTTTTATTCGCCATGTTTGAGCGTGCCAAACAAGGAATTTGACTTCGGTAAATCACAGCCTCTGTTCAACATTTAGGTTGAACAGAGGCTGTGATTTAGAGAAAGCAAGTGATTTAATCTTTCTAATTTCCCGGTTCATTGTCATCGCCTCATCAACCTGAGAAGAAGACTCATGTCCAAGTCTTGACAGACATCGAAAGTTTAAACATCTCCTATCTGTCTTTGCTTTGTCATATTGCAGACCTCAGTCTGTTTTGCATAACAGTCCAACGTGATCATTATAATTTTGGGAAGTTCCCAATATGCCTCTGTGATCCAGAGTGATTTCTCTGTGTCTGTTATGTCAACCACAAGAACCATACAAATACAAACAGAGAGGTTAATTCTAACATCAGGACAAACACATGTTGCGAGAACAACATGTCGTCAGATTGGACCTTTCATTTACTTCACACAGAGCTCCATGCTGGGAAATGCTTTGACTCTTACAGCTTACACTCATGGTTGTGTGTCATTAGCGAGGAAGAAACGGCACTGCTAGGAAGAGCTGATTATGCGTATGCTTAGCTATAATTATGAATGCAACGAGTGTGGTTAGGCCTATAATTAACAAGGTTTTGTCTCAAACTGTCTTTAACACCAGGTTGAATTAAGTAGTTTATTAAAATCAATTCAAAATTCTTGCACCCCACAGGGGACAAGAGTAGCCCTGTTGCACCATAATATAAAAGCCACCTAGAGAATAGCAAAGCAAGCATAACTTAAACTTTGACAAACCACAACAACACACTGCACATAATAGTGATCTCCTCCTCCAAAGCAAATGCCTTTTGTAGTATAAATCCTGACCTGTGGGGGCAGCACTCCGCCACAGGGCCTCCAGGCGGCTGCAAAATGCAAAATGACAAAAGTCTCAAATGCAAAATGAAGTACATGAACTTCTTCTAACTTTTAGCTTCTCTTGTTACTATGTGGCAGTGGCAAACCATTGTTCAAACCTTGTAAGATATGTGATACAAACCTTTATTGGCGTCTGAAAGCAGCGCCATCTTGAGGTCGCTCTATGTCACAATCAGGGAGTCTGTGGATCAGCCAAACTCTTGTGTTGGCATGTTTGTCAGTTGCTGATTGTCAACCCAGACTATCTTCCGAGCATAAAAGGAAATCCCTCAGACAGAATGGCTACACGTTCGCATGGACATTTCTTTAATTCAGGCAGAGTTTCAACGATCCAATGCACTGTTTCATGGACACTAAAAATATTGATCCAATTAGGACTTGCGTGTTCAAGTATCACACTTTTGATCAGAACAAATAATAATAATAATAAATTATTACAGAGGCGGCTCGGTGGCGCACTGGGTAGCACGTCCGCCTCACAGGAGGGTGCGGGTTCGATTCCACCTCCGGCAAGTTTGCATGTTCTCCCCGGGCCCGTGTGGGTTTTTTTCCGGGCACTCCGGTTTCCTCCCACATCCTAAAAACATGCTTGGTAGGCCGATTGAGCACACCAAATTCTCCCTAGGTGTGAGTGCAAATGTTTTTTTTGTCTCTGTGTACCCTGCGATTGGCTGGCAACCGGTTCAGGGTGTCCCCCGCCTACTGCCCGTTGACGGCTGGTCATAGGCTCCAGCACACCCGCGACCCCCGTGGGGACTAAGCGGTTCAGAAAATGGATGGATGGAATTATTACAGAAATAAGACTAGCAATAAAAACACACAAGAAAGCAGAATAAAGGATAAAAGCATGAAAGCACAGAGGCGAAAAGAAAACACCTATGAGGAGCCGGGGAAAGCTTTTCTAAACAGAAACGTTTTAAGCCCCTTTTTAAAAGTGTCCACAGACTGGGTTTGACGTAGGCGCGCAGAGAGAGAGCTCCAGATGTGGGGGGCAGTGGCGCCGAAAGCTCAGTTTCCCATGGTGCGGAGTCGTGTACGGGGCAGATGGAGCTTTGTGACCGAAGGTTACGGGTGGATGAGTGAGGGGTAAAGAGGTCTTTGAGGTATTGAGGGGTGTTACTGTAGATGCAGAGGTGGGTAATGAGGGCGATCTTGGAATGAATTCTTGATGTTATGGGAAGCCAGTGTAGGTGCTGAAGAATGGGAGTGATATGGTCATGTTTGTGGGTTTTCATCAGAGTTAGGACGGCACAGTTCTGAATGAATTGGAGTTTCTGGAGGTGTTTGTTGAGGATACCGATGAGCAGGCTGTTACAGTAGTCCAGCCTGGAGGAGATTAGGGCGTGGACGAGCTTGTCTGCATCGGAGAAGGTGAAGAAGGGGTGGAGTTTAGAAATGCTTTTGATGTGGAAAAAGCAGGTTTTGTACAGATGTTTGATGTGGTTGGTAAAGGTAAGTTGTGGGTCGAACGTCACCCCAAGGTTGATAACAGAGGTGAAGAGGGGGATATCTTGACCAGAGAAAGAGATGGTGGTTATGGGTGATGACTGGATCTGGTGAGTGGTGCCAATTTGTATGGCTTCAGTTTTGGAACTGTTCAGTTGAAGGAAGTTGTAACTCATCCATGCCCTAATCTCCTCCAGGCAGTTGGAAAGAGCTTGAGTGGGTGATGATGAGGGGACCGGAGTGGAGCGTGGATTGGGGTCAGTTCGGAGGTATAACTGGGTGTCATCGGCATAGCAGTGAAAAGACATGCCGTGACGGCTGATGACCTGACCCAGGGGGAGCATGTAAAGAATAAAAAGGACGGGTCCTAGGACAGATCCTTAAGGGACACCACACGTGACAGGGGCTGTATTTGATTTGGAGGAACCCAGGCTGACGTACTCTGTCCTGTCAGCGAGGTATGAGGTGAACCAGTCCGGTGTGGAGAGATGGAGACCAATGTTGGTGTGGAGATGGTTAAGAGTATATGGTGGTCGACGGTATCAAAGGCTGCTGAGAGATCAAGGAGGATGAGCAGGGAGGGGGATCTAGAATCGGCGGAGATGAGGTCATTGGTTACCCTCAGCAGTGATCACTTTGATATGCGCAGAATGACCAAATATGCCAGCAATAGTAGGCAAAGAAGCCATCGTGACTTCCCGTTCAACAAAAAACTTTTCAACGTCAGCCTTATTTTCAAATTCATAGATAATTATTTTTGATAAACTCATTTAGATATTTTAATTTTAAAATTGTTCGAATGCTCAGAATTTTAGCCTGTCATCAGTAAATATTCTTAGATTTCTGTAGTCCTCCATGAAAGCAGACTAATTATTTTTGTGGTTTTTTTTTCCCCCAAAATAAGACATCTGCAAGCACTGATCCCTGTGGGAACACAAGAAACCATACTATTATAGTATGGTATCTTGGCCCGTTATTAACTCCAGTTAGCAACCAAAGTTAAAAAGAAAGGCACTAGATACCGCTAGATGTAAATAAGGCCCCCAAAATACTCGATGACTCTGCCAGGTTCTTTCCTATTGGAGGCGCTTGTCTGACGTCATGGTGACGCTGCTCTCGAATAAAACAGTTTTCAATTTGAAACGCTATGTTGTGACGCGCGCTCACCACATACATTTTTTAGAGACATCAGCCTTAGATGACATTGATCTGAAGGGGAATCATGCTTTATGTGACGTCACATATGGGCTCATAAATAGTGAGCCTTATTTGGTAGACTTTGTTGCATATGATGATGATATTGTGACCATTTCAAATGAAACTGCAATTGTGCCATAGAGTCGAAGGGACAAGGCTGTGCTTCCTTGGATTTCAGGAGACTACAGTGATTTGGTTTAGCTCCATTTAGTTTCAATCGAGTTAATGTGGAGATATAAGTCAACTATAGTTCTTAGGAAAACGGGACACACAGTCCCACACGCACACGCACACGTGCGTGCGCGCACGCACACACACACACACACACACACACACACACACACACACACACACACACACATTCTCTCTCTCACGCACACACGCACACAAATACAGTATGTCTGCTCGCATTCCTTCTAGCAGCTGCGTGGCCAATCCGAAGTGAGCATGCAAATAAGATGGGTGTGTCTTTCTACAGCTGGAGTGCAGGGTTTGAATGGGGTGTAGCGCAGAAAAAAAAAGAAAAATAGAAAAAGGGAGAAATCACACTCGAACACAGCAAAGCTAGGGGTGACAATTCATTTTGTCACATTGCAGTTATGAGTCCCTTCAGAGGGCTGTTGTGCTTGAAAGTTTTGTTTCAAGTTGAAACCATAAAAACGTTTTGGGCAATGAAGTCAATGAATAATGACAATTTGGTAACAGAAACCAGCAATATTTCAACATGATTATAAGTGAAGACAATTAGCAATTTGGGCAGAGATTTTAGCACGAAACACGAGGCACATTTAGGTGGCCACATAAAATAATGTGGTGGGCCGGATCGGGCTTTGGATTTGGGTTTGATGCCAGTGACACAGTATAAAAACCATAGAAGAAATATGACAGGAAACTGCAAACTGAATATTTTAGATGTCAGGTTTGGGCCATTTGCTACTGATGCATATACATAAGCATCAGTGCAGAGTGCTGAATAAATTTATTCAACCGCTTTACACTGAAATTTGTGCTGACTGCTGAGCTTCTTTAAAAAGTGAGCAATTTATCATACATCATGCATTTTCTACCTCACTTCCTGCGAGCAGGACCTCAGTGGGCTGAAACCTAACCCAGCTGACTTGGGGCGAAAAACGGACCGCAACCCTCAATCCCAGCGACAGATGATCTTTCACACTCAGATTGTAACTGGTTGGGAACTGAACCCATGTTGATCAAACGGAATTAAGGCAAGTGACCTATGACACAAACATTCAACAAGTGGAATCAGTGTTGAATGAGGAAATGAAAAAAATAAAAATGTGGTTCGACTGGAACAAATTATCATTAAATGTAAGTAAGACCAAGTTTATGGTATTTGGCAAAGCGAACATAAAGATACGAATAGAAATAGATGGGACTGAAATTGAAAGAGTGCAGCAAAACAAATTTCTTGGGGTTATAATAGATGACAGGCTGAGTTGGAAGCCACACATCAAAAACATAAAGTCTAAAATTTCAAGAAGTATGGCAGTCATATACAAAGCAAAAGAATTACTGGATTATCATTCACTTCGTACACTTTATTGTTCTCTTGTCTTGCCCTATTTGCATTACTGTGCTGAGGTTTGGGGGAATACTTATAAAACTTCACTACAGCCACTTATCATTCCGCAGAAAAGAGCAATAAGGACTATTCATAAAGTCAACTACTTGGAACACACAAATCCACTTACTTATGTATTATTATTATTATTATTTATTTATGTATTTTTTCTGTTTGTTGGTTTATATTTAGTTTGTTTGTTGTATGGAGTTATATGTGGCACTTTAGAGTGTGATTTGTTTTGTTTTTTCTTTTTTGTTTTGGATGTTCGAAATAAAGATATCAATCAATCAATCAATCAATCAATCAATCAATCAATCAATCAATCAATCAATCAATCAATCAATCAACCACCAAAGACAACATTTGTGTCCAAGAATGTAAGAAATATTTAATCAAACAATAATGCTTTGGCTCACATGAAACTTGCCATTTTTGCTGAATCACACAAAACGCTATCTGTTGGCTAGAATGTGCACATTGTCAAATGCCACTCTTGCTTCTTTACTATTACAATATAATGAGCATGATAACATACTCAATTTGTCACATTGTAGAGCATCAGCTGTGATTAGGTGTATGATCTCACAGGGGAAGCAGATACTGGGTGCTGTTTTTATTTTTAAATGAAGGACAGTGGAAGACTGTTGCCTCATTGTAAGAGGTTACTGTGATCACATGTCTTCACACATGAACATTCAATGCATTTAAAACTCTAGAGCGTGTGTTTTTGTGAAAGGGAGTGTGACTGTTTAACCATCTTATGATTGACTGGCGATCGATTGGCCCCGTTCCACCTCCAGTCAGGACGAGAGCCGGTGACACTGACGCACTGTGACTAAAAAAGCCACTGCAAAAAAAGTGGAAATTATGGAGGACTAATTATATGAAAGTGTCTAGAGCTAAGGCACACCAACAAAATAAGATAATGTTAGTATGTGGATTTCATTCAATCATTTATCTGTATATATGCCATGAAATTGTTTTTGAAAAAAAAACTGACTTAATCACAATCATATATATTTCTATAGAAAAGCAACTGTGTCATGGTTTTGCAGAAAGATCATGTCACTGAATAACTGATGCAAGGTGCACACATACGAATAATCAGCTTTTGAGACCCATCCTCTCTTTCTGATTCAAGTTATTGAAGGTCTGATTATTGGATGACTATTAAAGATTGATTATCCTGTGATGTGGTGTGTTAAGAGTGTATTTCCCTTTCCCAATCTGCGGTTGATACTGACAATCACAAATATTAGACTTGTTTGGTGTTTAAATGACAAATCCTTATTTGCGTTATCAACACTGCTTTTGGCCTAGCAACAGATTCTATGATTGAACCACAATGACAGCTAACTAAAATCAAGCAGAAGCTGGCCTTTATTAGAGATATAGCGGAGAAAAAAGTTGTGTTGACAATAAACATGATGAGGAGGAAAGTTCTGCAAAGTATGCAGTCTACTTCTTGATTATTTCTCATATAACTATATGCTATATATAAATATAACTGCGTGTGTGTGCGCGTGTGTGTGCGTGCGTGCGTGCGTGTGTGTGAAGATTACTTAACTAGTCATGATGCACATGCACCCGCACGCACGCACGCTCACATGCACACGCAAGGTGAAAAGGCAACAGCACCGGATATCAATCAGGATCCATGACCCAAGGTCCGGATCCGGGTGGAACATCCAGCGGAGATGCGTTTATTAAATTAAAAGGCGGCTACCGGCAGACTGTCGGCGCAGCTCGTTGTGTCGGGGTCACGCAACAAGTGAGCGGCGTGTGTGACTCACCACATTAGTGAGAAAATCTCCGTCGTTGAGTTCTTCCAGGTCCAACAGGTTGGTGCCTCCGGGTGGGTCAAATTTGTCGGCCGTCAAAGTGTCTAAGATAGACTCCATCACGGTAGCGTATGGCCGCGCTCGTGCGGAACTAATTCATTTAAAAAAAAAAACCTTCCGAACGTCTGTCATGAGTACAGCTGCATTATCAGCGTCCGCGGAGGACGCGAGTCAGTTTCTGGACGGCGCTGGCGACAGTTGACATCTGTGCAGGCACGACCATCAGCCTCATTCAGCTGCGAGAGAACCAAACTCCGTCCTCGTCCTCCAAGCGCAGCGCAGTGTCTCTCACGTTCTGATGACTATGCAGCAAGCCCCGCCCAGGGGGCGTGATGCGGCGCACATACCCAGACAAAACTAAACAATGAAAGAACATATTAGTGTATTCAAGTCGTGACATACTTTCATCATGAAATATCATAAGGAACAAGAATTATAGCATACTTTATAAACCCTATTTCTTGTCCTGCTAAAATTAGCCTGTTTTTTAATGGGTGGCTCTGTCACGTGCTGTAAGTTAGATACACATACAGTCGGTGTCGGCATCATGGATTTCGTTACCATGGTAACTAGGGGCAAAGCAAGAGTTGACTGAGTGAAAAAGCTAATGCAAACTGAGAAACATATCCACACGTGTGCACAATTATTTTCACCACCTCGTCATTTCTATGCATATTTTACATACTGTGAATGCTTATTACATACAAGCACATCAGGTGTGTAGGCTGTGGCCAAAGGAGCTCAACACCAAGGCGTAAGTATTTATCAGGCAGCTTCTTTTCCTCAGGCGAAATAGGGCAACAAAAAAAGACCTTTATCTGACTCCAACAGGCAAAAAACAAAAGTCATTCAGAGGAGTGCAGCACTCTTGTAAAGGTATTGTAGATGTAAACATCTTAATATTGGGGCGAACAATCAAACATTGTATTGTAAAAGCAAGGACCATGTTGAGAACAACTTAGTTTAACAGTGTTTCATATCACATTGAGCATTAAATGTTGCCCACTCTGCATCCATTGCAGCCTGGCGGTCCTGGAAGGGGGTCCTCCCATCTGTGGTTACTTCTCAAGGTTTCTCATTTTTCCCCATGCAGTTTGGGTTTTTTGAGTTTTTCCTTGCCCTCCTGGGATGTCAAGAAGAATTGTCAACTGTAGGCATCTGAAGGTCTTTGAGACATGTTTGTGATTAAGGGCTATATAAATCAAATTGACTTGACTTTTAAAAACTGCTCGAGGGTTTAAAAGTTTATTTTGAGTCCAACTTCAACCAGAAAAGGTCTAACTCGTCTTTAATAATCCCAATGCATAACAGTACCCTACTTTCCTACCTTGCTGGTACCTGAGTCACAGTGGAGCTCAGTTATAGTTCCTTAATAAATAAAATCACCATCTATAACTGCAATTTATTTTTACTTGGGTTCACAGGATATCTCAGCAATAAAACAGCAAACTCCAAATATTCTTCAGAAAACCTGATAAATTTTCATTATCTGTTCCCTAAGGCAGATGGTGTGAAAGGTTGAAAAGAAAGCTTGAGAAAATCAGAAAATACGCAAAAGTCAATTCACTGGCTTGGCACCTGGCAACCCTCAGCCTTTGACATTCTCATGTATTTAATGAGCTTAACATTAAAGTGGGGTTAAGTGTGCATAAAAATCAGAATTTGAGAAGAAGGCAAATACTTTTCATGGTACCACAAGGCTGTCAGGTTCTGATTACAGAGTCCCAACACGACTAAATCTGTGTGTCCTAAAATGCTTTGAAAAAACTTGAGGCAGCCTGAGGCTCTGGACCCCACATTGGCATACAAGACTGTAATTTAGAAGAGTGAGAGGAGTTGGGCCTATTGTCAGTGTACACCTTTATTTGCATCACAATCCGTGAGAGGATCATTTACACGACACCTTTAGATTTTTGTGACATTTTATATTCACTACATTCAGTAGTTTGCTGGAATATGTCAGGTAAATTTAAACCTGTTTACACTGTCGCAGGCAAAGAAATCTTAGTATGAATAATTGAAACGGTATTGGTGTTTCCCTGGGATGAATTCTTACGTAGGTTACACATGTGAGCAGGTCCTCCCAGTATTGGTATTTAGCTCCGAGCACCCAAGTTCAATCTTGCGAACCCATTTTGGAATCTGTCTAAGCTTGCCAGTGGATTTGCTCCGTTTTTGTGACATCTGGGCCATTTTCAGAACTCTTTTCAACCCAACCATGGCCACTGCCTTGTCCATTGTTACATAATGATCTCATGCTCGTCAACCTACTTCCTTTATTGTGGTATTGTCATCCCATCTCTCTTTACCCCTGTTTTGATATAATTTTACAAAGTTGGAACACCCTAGCTATCTATGTTATGTTACAACACACAGCAACCTGCCAAGGGCACCACTGGCTTCTGTATTCAAGAGTCGTAGTCTGCCACAGAACCTGTAAACTTCATGTCACGTGACACCATATATTTTATGACATTTACAAACATTTTCCACCCATTGAAAATATGAAGTTAATGTTTGTTAGCATGAATAACTGTTAACCATGAAGAAAAAATCAGTTCTGAGCATCTTGACTCTTTTCCTCTCTGCCATCACAATGGAGGTTCCCATGATGGCCATTCATGAGCAGCAAGTCCGCAGAAGGCTTTACGTAGTAATGCACTATGACTCATCGTCTATTCTGAGCTAAAAGACTTTGTTAACTTGCCACTTGACCTTTTATCTCCAAGGTAACCACTGTGATGTCATTAACCCTCCTCATCAACATGACCGTCATTCACTCCACGGCTTTTAAGAGACACAAGCGTAGTCATGTGGGGTAGACACTCATGATGGTGAATATTGATTTATGCTTAACCCTCAAACAAGAATGGCAAAGAGAACAAAAATAAATGAATTAAACATGTTGTCGACTGTCTTCTCCTATTTTTTTCAGTCTCTTTTCGTTTTCCTCAGTGTCACATTACTCGAATGTCAGTCCGTGTAACAATTGCCTGTTTTGGGAGATAAATCAATGAGGCGAGTGAGACTTTAAATAGCATCAGACGTCGCCATCTATTGGAGTTGAAGCGCATTACCCGGCGTTTCACCGTCTGCGCTTGTGCTGAATTTTCCGGCGACGAGCTGCACTTATTTTCGTGGTGGGGGTCGGTGCCTTTCCCATTGACTATAGTCAATGAAATATTAATTGATATGTCCTACATAAAAAGTATGTCTATGATTATATCGCAACTTAGTAGTTTTGTTCTCTATTAAAACAGCCCCCATTTTTTAAATATTGTATGAATATTTTTCCTTTTTTTAAAAAAAAAAACGTGATATGATTAAAAACATTGCACATTCATGTTTGTGATGGTTGGATAATGTTTGAAAAATACATTTATTTAGATTCAATTATCATTTTGGTTCATTTTAACATGAAAAGATGTATTTATACAATGGTAAGATCGCAGGTTAAAGGTATTAAAGGGAACCTTATTTAACATTGAATAGACGTCCATTAACGGTCATTTGAACCTCTATGCTTAGACAAGTCTAAACATAGACATCTTTTATACGTCTATGCTTAAACTCGTCTAAACGTAGAAATTAGATGTTCCATTATATGTCTATGCTCAGACGCGTCTAAATGTATGCTTAGACGGCTAAGCATAGATGTCTAAGAAACATTTATTCTTAGACGACTTTTAGACTGATTTTAGCCTAGAAGTCTAGGCACCATATACATAGATGTCTAATAGATGTCTATTAGCCCGGAAAATGCTCAGTGGGTTTTCACATTTGAAATTTTAAGACCCAGATTAAGACTCACTTTGACCTGAGTTCGTTCAGTCAAAGTCAAAGCGTGACTATCGAGATCTGAACCAATCTGGACAGGTTTCATCCATGCACGGTGTAATCCAAAATCCGGCCCGCGGGCCAAATCCGGCCCCTGGTCAGATTTGATACGGCCCGCAGCTTCGGTTTTATAATGTATTATTTGTGGCCCGCCTGCACTGTCAAACTGAATAATAATAAAAAAATAAAAAAATCATGAAACTTGAAATTGTAATTCCTCTTTTTACCAAAGGGTGGCAGCACCACTTTAATAATATCAGTCTGCATCCGTGCCGCGAACACCTTTCCGCTCATTTCTGCCACAGCGACTGCAAAGAAAACGAGGAAAATTGACATTGAGGGCCGTCACTTTCAAGAGAGATGGGAATTACAATACTTTTTCACTGAAAATCAAGGCAATTGTGTTTGTCTAATTTGTAAAGAGACGGTTGCCTTGTTTAAGGTTTTCAACCTAAAGAGACACTACCAGACTAAACATGCTAACACATACGACAAGCTAAGAGGGAGTGACCGCACTGATAAAGTGAAGCAGCTCCAAGCTGAACTGGCATCACAACAGCGATTCATCACGCAGGGCTGTGAGTCAAAAGTAAAGCAAGCTATGAAGTGGCCATGTTAATACTGTTGCTGTTAGGAACCTGTAGACGTGACACAAACTATTACTTTCTGAAAGATGTTGTAAATGACAAGAGCAAATTTACTAAAGCAAGCTACGAAGTGGCCATGTTGACTGTTGATGTTATGAACCTGTGACACAAACGATTAGTTTCTGAAAGATATTGTCACGACTCGTCCCCGGTTGGGTTATTATGTTTGTTACCATGGTTTCTGTTCGCGTCGCCCCTCCCCTCCTGTGTTACCTCAATCAATGTAACCACAGTCACCTGCCTCTTGTGCCCTGTCTTGTATTTAAGTCCTGACTGCCTAATTCCCCTGTTGGTTCGTTGATGTCTTGATGTCGTTCTAGTTTCTTTTGGTTCCTGTCTTTACCAGTTCTGTTTTGATTAGCCAGTCTGCCGGTTTGTCTGTTAAGTTATGTCAGTTTGCCGGTTTGGTTAGTTTCTTCCTCTTATCCTCTCTTCCAACTACCTTTTCCCTTCAATAAACCCTGGTCCAAGCTGTATTTGGTTGCCCTGCTCGATTCCGATCCATGACAGATATTATAAATGACGAGAAAAATTCACTTGTTTAAAGTTTTAATAATAACAGACAACTTTGCATTACTTATAACTCCTGTTTAAAATGTTCATGAGGCAAAAACAATTTTAAACTAATGTAAATTTAAGGTATTTCATACAGTTTATTCAACGTTATCTGACTCTTCTGATATGAATGAAAGGCAGAATTTGTGTTTTTAGAGTTGTTCACATCTGCCTGAGTGGCTTATATTTGGTTATTTCGTCATTTGAAAAATAAAGACAATTGTGACAATGAAAGTTGTTTTACAACAGTGTGCATTTGCATTAATATTTTGTGGTTAAAAAATGTCTGAAAAAACTATTGGCCCCTGGGCCCTTTCACTTTATCAAATGTGGCCCTCCTTGCAAAAGGTTTGGACACCCCTGGTGTAATGGATAAGGTAGTATAGCTGAATGCAGAGCGACACAGACTTTATTGCGACTTTATTTACAGCTACTCATGGGAGGCTCCTCCAGCTGCTCCCGCTGCCACTGCTGCGCCCACTTGCCGATTCTTGTGCGTTCTTCCTCACCTCTCTGCTTCAGTGTGCGGCCCAGTCAGTGCCAACATGGCGTCCCACTGGAGATTTTGCACAAACTCACTCAATTTCCACTTGGATTAAATGACGGGAAAGGGGCATTTTGCCAGCTCCATTAGCTCCCAAAGTAAAATGTGGCCGACTAAGTGCTTGGCGGCCTCGGTGCTTGACTTGATTTGAATTCTGCTGCATCGCAAGTGTTGTAAATACCGTAATTTTCAGACTATAAACTGCACCAGCTAAAATTCAGGGATAGTTTAGTTTTTTCGGATATAAACCGCACCGGACTATAAGCTGCACGTGCGCATGAGTTATTTACAAAGAAAGACAGTACACAGAAAGCCTTTTTAAAGTTTTAATAACATACTTTAACATGTCTTTCTAAACGCTGCCTGTGACGCAGCAGTAGTACCGCAGCAACACGGAAGTGTGCACGCAAGTTATTTACAAAGAAAGACGGTACACAGAAAGCCTTTTTGAAGTTTTAATAACATACCTTAACATTTCTTTCCAAACACTGCCTGTGACGCGGCAGTGATACCGCAGCACCCCGGAAGTAACACAGCGCTAATAGGGCTGGATTAAAAAAAACATACCGGTAAAAGTCACTGAGACACGGCGGTAACACAGCAGCAACACGGTAGCACAGCACTAACAGGGCTGGTTAAAAAAACATACCAGTAAAAGTATAAAAAGAGCCAGTAAAAGAGCCGTCTTCATCTTCCTCCTGTGCACTGAAACCATCGAAGTCTTCCTCATCAGTGTCCAATTGGAATAGCGTTAGATATCATTTGCCACACACTTTCTCAGTCTCTCTTTCATCGTCGCTTTTATGCATTTCTTCTAGCATTTTTTATGATGAGGGTCTGTTCATGCTTATTTTAAGTCATGCACGACGTGCTAAGTTACATTAAACTAACGAGCTACACGTATAGCTCCAGTCATCAACAATGGGCCAAATTGACTGCCTTTAACTTAAAAGCGGTATAATATGCATTTCTTTCCCCCCTCATAATGACGGTTTGTGTGTAAAAGCTTCCTTTCACTAATGTCCGTCCTGATCTCGTTCTGTCTCTTCTTTGTGTGAATTATACGGCACTATTTGCCTGACGGATGGACAGGCGATCAACACACCATTTTTCTCCCCAGTGACCGTGTCACATATCCCTCCGCCCAGCAAAGCGGTGCTGCGCAACAGCGGTCCACAGCCTTTTTACGAGTGTATAAAAGTGATCAAGTCATCACAAAAACCACGGAAAAAATCCTATATAAGCCGCACCGGACTGTAAGGCGAAGGGTTCAAAGTTTGAGAAAAAAGTCACGGCTTATAGTCCGAAATCTACGGTAATACACAAATGTTCCCATTTGAATGCAGACAGGTTCCTTCTTTTATTAGAAAGTTGCTTTTTGCTGTACATTTTGGGGAAAAACAAGATAAAAGAGAAAGGAAGCCATGCTGGAAAATCAAAGACACGGCTAACGTTTGCTCTCGGGCAGCGCAGAAGCCGGCGAGGTGAGGTGAGGCAAAGCCTGCGAGGTGGGGCTGCCAGCGCTCACCACACGGATGTCTCTCTTATGCAAACGTACGGAAGGTCATCCGTGCAGAGCATGTCCGCCCAACATCCATCTGGAAAAAATTGGTATTGAAATGCGGCAGCCGGCAGCAACCCAGCCTCATCTCACCCCAATGCTATTTTTGTGACTCACCGCTTTGATTGATCTGGACGCAGTCGCCGGTGCCTTCGGGCTCTGAGCCGGTGAAAGCTAGGAAATCTTCCAGTGTGCCGTCGGTCCAAATGAAGTCGTTGTCTTGCTGGAAAACAGCACATTGTGTAGGTTTTGCACACCAATTGACCATGCGCTATGCATTTGTTGTTCTGAGTTTGTGGGTTTGAATCTGGTCTCTGGCCTTCCTGTGTGGGCTTTGCACCTCCTTGCCATGCTCCTCTGGATTCCTCCCACCTTTGAAAAACATTCATGGCGAGCTATTCTCCATCATCGCCAGGTGAGAATGCAAATGCTCTGCTTGGCTAGCGGGTCAGTATGTACCCCGCCTCTCCAGCCGTCAGAAAAGGGACGACTGGATGGCCTCCAAGTTTAGTACAAGACAAAGTCTGAAGGACAAATTCCTTTTCCATGGGGCACACTTGTCATGAATCTGTGAGAATGAGCTCACATTAATTGCATCATGGAGTCCAATTCAGGCGTCTTCCGGGCTGTCGTCTGCTAGAATCAGTTGTTGAATGAAAAAATTCTCCAGGGCGTTGTGGATGGACACCAGGTTCCCACCCAGAATGTTGCAGATGCTCTGTTGGGAAGGAAGGAAAGCGACTTAATTAAGCCTAAACCTCGAGCCCACATGAGAAATTCGAAAAAAAAAAAAAACGACAGAACATGCTTTCAGGAATTGTAAAAAGCTAAATTGTGAATTTAAGATTTTGCAATGCTGCATTTAATAGGAATAATTGATTGGTTGTGTTATAAGATTATACAAAATTCTAAATGCAAGCTAAATCTGAGAGATTGAGTTCTTCAAATTTAAAAACAAAGAAAAAATTCTGATTAATTTGCCAGTTGTTTGTTTTAGTTAAGTTTTTTTTGAATTGGTGGATTGTTCTACCAGGAACCTTGAGTTGAAAATGATATATGAATGTTGTGTGGTGAGCTTGGTTGAATTGGGACCAATGTGATAGGAAGACTCCTTTTTGGAGACTGTGTGAGATGCATATGATGAGCATTGATGAATGATTGCCTGAATGAAAGGTTGAATGGTTGAAGTCGTTGGCGACTACTGTAGAAAATTAGTAGAGCGACTTTGATGAAAGATTGATTTTGAGCAGGTTGAATGCTAAAAAGAAAACGTAGCTTTTGGATTGATAATTAACTAGAGAAAAAACTGGAGAACCAGTAACACATGTAGAAGATGTGTGAACTGAGAAATTGAGAAGCGTTTTGGAAAGAAAGTCAAATTAAATGATGATGGAATCGTATGTAGTAAAGAACACATTCTCCCAAAAACTTTGTCAAGGTGTGAGGCATGGGCGTTGTCAAGCCTCAAAAGGAGTGAGTGAGTAGGACAGATAGTGGAAGATAGTAATAATACAACACTTTATGACAATGAATTTTCGAATACATTTGGTGTTATACTGTGGTAAATCTTTTGTTCTGGTATCATGCAATGTATATCTCACTAGTAAGCATAAGTGTGACTGAGTCATGTTTTGGGTCAGGTTCGTGAGGAATTGTTTGGGCCTTGGTCCATGAACGTAGACTAATTGGCACGAGATACATCTGGTTTCCATTAACAACTGACAAGATATGCACCGTGTAGAGTTGGGGAGGCTGACTGTGGGGTCATAGATCGTCCAGCAGCCCCGTGTGCGCCCACCCAAGTGAGGAAAGGAGTGCTTTCTCGTAAATAATGAGGAGATACGTATTGGGAGTAATCTGTTGGTCCTTTCTTTAAGACCCTTTAAATGGTTTTCTGGTGTAGATAGTTTAGCAACACGAGAGATTTAGCGGTTCAAAAGAAAGACAGTTAAAAGAAAACATTTTTGATTTGGACAATTGCAGGCTAACAGGAGCATGAGAACGATAAGAACTACGAAGTGGGATCTAATTTGATTGGGGAGATTGAGAATTCACAGCACCATACTCTAAGTCACATTTTTGAGCAAGCATGACAATAACATGTGAGAGGTCAAGACATACAGATCAGGGCTTGATGTGGAACGCAGACCTCGATGAGTTGATTTTCAATAATGATACTGAAGACAACATACTGTCCGATTAAATTGGAACTATAGATAAAATGTAGCTCAAAAATAGGATGAGTTGCAGGATTTACGATATAAAAACGAGACCGCTGTTATTAGGAGAATTTGAAGTTTGGTAAACAAACGTTACCAGCAAATTGATGGAAGCAGCTACATTTGGAGATAGTCTTACAAGTTTGATGTCCCAGCCTGTCATTCTCAGTGTCAGGGTCCCTGAAACCCAATCCGAGACTTTGCCTGCAGCCGTGAACAACTACAAAATGGTGCCTGGCTCTGAAGCATCTTTGACCTTTGGCGAAGGACAAGAAAAGACTGGTGTTGTGCTTGGAGGGGGACAAGTACACTCCGGAGGACAGACAACATCCTCGGGGACGAGAAAAGACAGTGAGAAGCGGAGGAACTCACAATGATGAAAATTTACTCATTTGAACAATGGACTCATTCCAGAGTGATGGATGGGGTCGCTCTGAAGCAACAACAAAAGACCACCAACTTGAGAGGGTGAAGTACGGCAAAAATATATGGACTTGGAGTGTCCGACGACCAAATCGCACTCCTTGCTACGGCGTTACCAAATTTGGTGGAGCTTGGTTCAAAGTGGAAGGGAGGTTCATTGTGCACTGAGTTTGACAGAACTGAGGAGATTTGATAAAAAAAAAAAAAACATTGAAAAATACGTACGGCTACAAAGAAAAGCATTATAATCAGAGATTGAACGGATTTGGATAAAACAAATAGGCTAAAACGGTAGGAAACAAGAGCAAGATCTGATATTTTGGCTCATCAAGCTTAAGACGTAGAGGTCGAGTTATATAAATTTTAGAACAGGACATTTGGCAGTCAGGAGGAAGCTAGGTTGCTCAATGTACCTACTGTTAGGCTACGGATTTTAGTTATTGACCTGACTCCAAATTGCGATCAACACTGTTGGATTCTGTCCATAATTTAGGGAGCGCGTTATCTGCGCCTCACGGCAAAAGCCTTTGCCAATCACCTGTTATTCAATTTACTCACTGCGTGCTCGTTTGATTTCTTCAGATTTAGGAAAATGCAAAGACACTGAAGCAGAAATTAGACTTAGACAGCTTGGTTGAGTTCAATCACAATTCTTGTTCAAAAAGCTCTGTTTTCAGGAAAGTGCAATACAGCGCTGGGCCCTTCAAGAGCGGAAAGTCTCCATTCAGAAAAGGCAAAGTCCAAGGTTGTTAGATCAGTTTTATATTCAGTAGCACATTGTGGGCTGGGATTGATGGGCGATGAGTCTTCGGGGTGGGGCAAGTTCGAAGGAGAGTCTGCTTCCATGGGAGTGGTGCTGGTTATGGGCGATTCGGTGTGTTGGTGGGGGGCTGTTGGTGTCTGTGTGTGGAGGGGGCTGTTGTCTTCCATCCCGTCTCTCGGCCTTGGCGATCATCTTTGGCCGAGTTCTCGGGTGGCTCCTTCTGGCACCCACTGGTTTTATCTCCACGTGACCTTCCTGTGAACATTCTTCTCCAATCTTGGACATACACTGTCGTACCGCATTCAACCGTATCTTTGCTTTGTTAGGCAAACTATTTCCCTCTGTGCAGAGCGTTCAGTAGTAATCAAAAACTGGCGTCTAGCATTAGTCAAAACATAAGATACAATCAAGTACTGAACGGTCAAGACGACTCTGGCCGTGTCCATGATTCAGAGAAAAAACATCAGGCATGCATTCCACAGTTCCTTAAGGGTCATTAAGGTATTTAGGCAATATATCAAAAGTCATTTGTTATTTCAAAGTCCTCAGAAATATATATATCAGATCATAAAGTTATAAAAACCTTTCTCATCACCACTTATCAAAAATGTCTAGTTATGTCTTCTTTATTGATTTGGTGTGTAGGTATAATTATATGCTTCAAATGTTTCTTTTATTTATTTAATATGTGAATATACTTGTCTGCTTATGTACTTTATTCAATGAGGTTTGAGCATATCTGTTTTTGTAGCGAGGCAGGACTTTTTGTATTTCGACCTCATTCCTTCACTCCCTCTGTTGACCTCAGTTTTACTGAGGTCACCAAAATCGTTGATGCCACCAGGGTCCCTCTGTTGGCACACCACGTCCCTCTGTGGAGCCGCTACAAGTCCCTCTGCGGGGCCGCCAATGAGTGAGAAAAATAAATATAGATAAAATTCATACCCAGACATTTGTAAAAGATGGAGAGTGGAAAGGCAATTGGCCTAGACGACATTCCAGTGACAGCATGGAACTGTCAAGGAGAGATGGCAGGGGAGATTTTTAAAAAGCGAGAAGTTCCCCGGAAAGGTGTTGACTTCTATTTCTTAATTCAGACCACGGCGATGCGCAAAACTGTAGTAGCTACAGAGGTGTTGTTATGTTGATTAAGCAAAGCATGAAGTTATCGGAAAGAATGTTAGAAGCTAGGCTTGGAAATCTACTGGCCAAAATAATGGAGAGTGTGGCAGAGACAAAGATAGGACATGCAGATGGTTGGTGGTACAGAAAGATATGGAAACGATCGCTTTGCAGTCGCGGCCCCTAACAGGAGCAGCCGAAAGAAGTGGAAGATGAGAAAGAAAATGTGAAAGAGAAATACATAAACAAATAACGAATTACATACGTAAAACAACGAAATACATACATACATATATAGTACATACATATAGACAGACAGACATCGAACAATTGCCCATTCGGCCACTCAGCCCTTCAGTCAGTCACTCAATGAATCACTCAATCAATAAACCAACCAATCAATCAATCAACCACCCAATCAATCAATCAATCAATCAATCACAGAGGTGTTAACTAATTTGTAATTGTATTGCAAGCAATTCAAACTCTAATGGAATATGATGATGTCCATATCTGTTTTATCAAATTCTGATCCTACTTTACCTTTGTATAAGGCACAGGTGTCAAACTCAAGACCTGGGGGCCAGATGCAGCCCGACACATGATTTTATGCGGCCCCCGAAGACAAATTGTGCTTTTTATTCATGAGTCATTACTCGAATTGCAAATTGTCTTCACTTTTAATAATATTTTATTTTTAAATATTAGACCAGTTGTCTGATTTGAAAGCGAGTTACTTGTCAGTTTGTTTTGTAGCTTTTACTCTATATAATATGAGGTGCTCACACATTTATTTGGGTATGACAGTCATACCGGTCCTCCGAAAGAAGCTATGACTACACTGCGGCCCGTGAACAAATGAGTTTGACCCCCCTGGTACAAGGGATAGCCTTCTCATTGATCAATCACGTATCTTAAATCATGCTTTTCCTCCTTTGAAGCGACTATGTACTTCAAACCCAAACGGCACCATTTTATAGGGAAAAAACTTGTTGAATCTATTTGTTTTCGACATAATACTACCGCAATCATCTTAAATTTGTTCAGTTTATCAATCCCTTCCATTGTTTATCCTGCAAATGAATCACGTGAATAATGTGTTATTCAAACTTTAACGTTCATAATCCACCTGTTCCCAATTTGTTTGGAGTCTGTATGTTATTGTTCTAATTTTTTACATTTAATACTCTCCCACCTATTTGATCCTATCTTGTGAAGGTCTACAGTTTATTATGAGCTATTTTGAAACTCTTCACACTTGTTACCAGGCTTTGGCTCCATCTCATGATGTTGTCTCCCATTCACTTCATTTCTGCCGAGCTGCTTCTTCTCCTCCGTCCAGCATGTTGAAGACTTAAAAACCATCAAATCTGAAAACACTTAAAATCTCACAATTCCCCCTTTTGTTTTTTTTTTTTTGTTTTTTTTTCTACCTCCCTCTTTTGACACATTCTAAAAAATGTGTCACAATGGTTAAAAAGTAAAAATAACAATATCCATGGTGACATACCCATCGCCAGCTGGACTTCGGTGTACCTCCAGATGCCATCCTAGCCTGGAATCACCAATTCTCAGTCCCTGAAACTCGACTGGCAGCATCTCACATGGCTGTATGAACAAAAGCCACCACCCACCTGTAGCTGTGCATGCAGCTCTCCGTACAATAAACATCCATAATACCAAAAAATAAAATTCATAATGATAAAAATAATCCACACATGGGCGCATGTCAAACGCATGAATTAGAAAATTGGAGCCTGCCGAGCCTGTCATGAAACCGATCACATTTACAAACTTTTTATGAAAAGTAAGGGGTTAGTTGTTAATGCATGTTCACAGACATGACACAAAATTCTCCAAGACTGCAGTTGACAACCTGCAAAGTAAAGCAAGTTTAACAAATAAAGCACAATCTGCTCCCTGGGTTGCTGTTAGAGGCTGCAATACAATTAGGTAAAACATCAAAACAAAGCAAGTCATCACAAATTCCGTCACATACATTTCGTCACACTGTCAGGTAAGTCCAGAGTTGTTGTCATACACTGTCTTGGCTCAGAGTCTTGATTGTCAATGCTGGTATAGTCACGTCTGGTCATAATCTTGAAATGGGCCTTCTCCATTGAAGTCTTTTGTTGTCAATGGTGCCCCAGAGTAATCCTAAACCCATATTTAGTTCAAAATGAGCCCTGATCAATCTTGCTTTTTTCAAATCTGTAGTATCTTTATATTTTTCAGGTGAGAGGAATGTTATCCTCTGCTGTGATCACATCACCCCAACCTTGAATCATGTTAACCATTTACAATACAGAAACCCCATCCCAAGTACAGACTTGACATTCATACAGCATTACAGACAAACTGTCATCCCACAACACACACATAAAACATACAATATTACATTGTAAAAAGAACCCTCCCTATGCAAAATTTTCTCCTCAATTAAAATTTCCCTTTTTATTTCAAATATTAATATTAAAATTAATATCTAATTGTCTGGTCTCCTGTCCTCACATCGTTTGCCAATATGCATAATACTGGAACATGATTTAACTCCCCATTTAGTTTGCTCACATCTCACACTTAGACTATTTGACACTTTGTGTTGAGCTGTAACTTCAATATTTCCACCTTCTCATATTTCTTCCACTAAACAGTTCCATTTTGCTTTCAGTTTAAATTCATCCCTCCAAATAACTACCTCTGGCAAAAAACCAAACATTTTTAGAGCACTCCCTTTTACTGTCACCTTGTTCCTTCATTCATCTCCTCACAAGCATTACTGACTCTCCTAAGAAATGATACTGAAAATAATGTTTAAAAAATATACACAGCTTCCTCCTGCCACTTACACTATAACCTTGGATTATCGTTCTCATTTTTTGTTGATGCCAATTCTTAGAATTAAAAAGAAATACTTACTCTTGATAATTGAGTGACGCTATATCACAAATTTTGAAAACCTTCTTCCATGTTCCCCCTTTGTTCCTATCAAAACCAATTAGAAATATTTTTGCTGTCATGATCATCATTGTGGCCCTCACACTTGTATTTCAAACTGGCAATTTTTGTACATTTGGAGCCCTTTGAGACTTGCTTGTGGGCTATATAAATAAATTTGAATTGCCTTGACTTTATTATTATTCAACTTCTTCTGCATTCCTCTTCCTTTTATTTTAATCTTAACTACTTCCACATAATTCATCTGATTTACTCCATTACACTTTTAACCTCCTAGATTCAAATTCAAATTTCACATCCTCACTTCCAACATTGCGGTAAAATTTTGCAAAGTTTCATTTTTTCCCTTCTAATTTCTTCTAGTTTTCCTTTTTTCTTCTTTTTTTTTTTTTTTCCACTGACTCAACTCATTTCAATTTTTTTTTTAACTGTTCATCTTATGCCTACCTATTCCAAAACTTCCCACTCCCCAAATTTCAACTTTTCAACTTTAAAATTCACGCCCAATTTTACAAAATTCTTTCTATATTTTTATCAATTTTCTAGCCAATTCAACACGTTCCAAATTTAAACATAATCTTGTAGCTTTCCCCGAATTTTTATTCAGCCTCTTCGCTTTCACACGCAATTTCTACAGAAATGAATAATTCTAGTTATTATTGTTAAACATCTGTGGCCCTCGTAAGGACAAGCCGCACCAGCAATGGATGGATGGATGGATTGTTAATCCTAACCCCAAATGCCTATCATAAATTGCCATTTAAATCAATTGTCGCAAGGGTCATGTCAATGTATTTGTTATTTAAAGCCCTACTGTATTACTATTTTGCCGACTATCCAGAATTCCAACTTTCTTATGGCCCCTCACCCCTTCAAGCTGAAATATGCATCCTATAAGTCAGTCGCAGTTGATGTGTAATTAAATTCTGTTGTTTTGATAAAGGTCAATTAAGTTTAGCAATTCAGCCTTCTGTTGCCCGAATCCAAATTTTCACTGGTCCAATTATAAAATTTCATTATTTCAGTTAGATTAATTACCGTATTTGCCGGTGTATTGGTCGACCTTTTTCGATCCAAAATCGACCGAAAAAAATCGACCTCGACTTATACACCGAGTCATAAAATTTAACTTCGTATTCGCTTCAAATGTGATGGTAACCAAGGCCGTTTCTCATGCATCTCATTGTGCGTTGCACTTAGAAAATTTGAACCGGGCGGCGTGCGCGAGTGCGCGGCCCGCTGGAAGTCGAATGAGGCGCCGCCACCACCTCCGCGGTGCTTATAAACAGCCGATCCGCTCGGCGGGGGCTATTTTCGGCCACTTGGCTCGTGCGCACGGCCTCCCGGATGTGCCGGGCGGGTGCGCGAGCTCGCCGGCCGCTGGAAGTCGAATGAGACGCCGCGACCACCTCCGCGGTGCTTATAAACAGCCGATCCGCTCGGCGGGGGCTATTTTCGGCCACTTGGCTCGTGCGCACGGCCTCCCGGATGTGCCGGGCGGGCGCGCGAGCTCGCCGGCCACTGGAAGTCGAATGAGGCGCCGCCACCACCTCCGCGGTGCTTATAAACAGCCGATCCGCTCGGCGGGGGCTATTTTCGGCCACTTGGCTCGTGCGCACGGCCTCCCGGATGTGCCGGGCGGGTGCGCGAGCTCGCCGGCCGCTGGAAGTCGAATGAGGCGCCGCCACCACCTCCGCGGTGCTTATAAACAGCCGATCCGCTCGGCGGGGGCTATTTTCGGCCACTTGGCTCGTGCGCACGGCCTCCCGGATGTGCCGGGCGGGTGCGCGAGCTCGCCGGCCGCTGGAAGTCGAATGAGACGCCGCGACCACCTCCGCGGTGCTTATAAACAGCCGATCCGCTCGGCGGGGGCTATTTTCGGCCACTTGGCTCGTGCGCACGGCCTCCCGGATGTGCCGGGCGGGTGCGCGAGCTCGCCGGCCGCTGGAAGTCCAATGAGGCGCCGCGATCTCCTCCGCGGTGCTTATAAAGTGCCGATCCGCTCGGCTTGGAGCTATTTCCGGCCTCCCGTTGGTGCCGGGTGGCGTGCGCGAGCTCGCCGGCCGCGATCTCCTCCGCGGTGCTTATAAACAGCCGCATGCGCACGGCCTCCCGGAATTTGAACACATTTCGTCAATAAATTTCGCATATTGAATTTTGAAGTTTAATATAATGCAACAATTGAGCTCGACTTATACAAAGGATATATCATAAAATCGTAAATTTCCGTCGAATTTTAGGGGGTCGACTTATACACCGAGTCGACCTGTACACCGGCAAATACGGTATGTCTTCGAAATGCTAAGTTACATATAAAAATTTATGATTCAAATGATTTAATTTCTATTGATCAATGTCCACTTTGCAAAGTTTCTGATCACGCTGTTGTGTAATTTGTCAGTGCATCTTCACTGTCCCTATCTATGTATTTTATTTTTTTTTATCCCCGTTTCAGTGTCAATAAGCAGCCTTATTATTCCCACTTTTATCAAAACTCCTCAGTTATGTCTGCCCCAGCACCCAAACACACTTCCATCCCTTTTGTCCCACACTCCACCAACTTTGTAATGCTTCAGCAGTCTTTAGCAATGTGTCCAGTTTGACTTCATGTGACTCGTGCAAGTCTTTAGCAGCCTCTCCTCTTAGATTCTCATGATGATGATTCAGGGCTGGACCGTCCGCCATTCTCAAATGCGTCCATCTTGTCTTTGTTCTTTCAGTCCATTTTCTTTTTGATCTGCAACTGTGTGTATTCCACCAACTATATGGTTCTTGTCCTGTGAAGAGCTGTGCTTGCCCCCTTCAAGCATGATAATAGTTCCTGTTGTTCTCCCAAAGGTCAAAGGTGTCTCATGACCAGGGACAGTCCTCTGTTGATTTTGAGGCAGCCAGTAGAGTACAAGGACTCAGTTCAGGACTTGTGCCATGCGCTAGGGCAGAACACACTGGGACACAAATTTCACAAAACTATCTTCGTGTTATCAGTCTTCATGTCAAGTATTTGTTCCTTACACCCCAAATCTTCCCATTAACATATTGCATCCTCTTACTATCAAGCCGCCCTTATCAAAAGCTTTTTTTTTTTTTTTTTTCGAGTAATCCATCCACCCTACCCATTAACACAGCTAAAATCCTCGTTCCAGTGTTTATCATCAAATAAAGTTCCGAAATCCTTTGTAATAAACTGTAATGTAATTTAACAATCTACCAACATGGTTGTATATGCGGTGAATGTTATTGTTCAATCTATAGGTCATACAGCGCCTGTGTTCCAACTATGACACTCCTCCTTGGTTTACCATCTCATAAGTTATTGTTGTCAGCAGCGCTAAATGATAGTGCTTGAAAGTGAATGTCTTATCGCCCAATTTAAAACACATGCCGCATTTGAGCGAGTATTTATTCATTTATTTGCCATCCTCATGTTAGCTGGCATGTGTCAGAATTAAAATGTAATTTTGCTTTTAATTTTAAGTCTTTCAAAATGGCTATATCCTTACTGCACCGAGATAAACTGTCAAATATATCTTTAAAAACAAACAAAAACAATCTATGCTCCTGCACAGACTCTTAAAAGTGGCACCCAAATGCCAGATTACAAATCAAACCTCCTCCTTCACTCTCACATTTTTGATAAAACAGTCTACTTATCTAGAAACTGTCATCACTTACGAAATAATGGCCTGCAAATTAAATATAATGTCGTTGCTCTGGTCCCTCAAAACATGTAACTCGGATTTGGACAATTATTAACCGCCATCAATTGATCAATTTTCTCCTCACTAAATTCCTAGCCTGTTAATCTATCTGCATAAAGAAGACATTTACAATGCAGGGGATAAGAGAATAACAAGGAACACCTTAACAATAAACACAAGGAAAACCTAACAATAAACAAAATAAACCCAAACCACAATCAAAACCAAATAAACTCGGCCCATGACCTATGTAGACCAGCACAGTACTCCAAATATTTCCCCATTAAAAATTTAAGCCTTTTTGTGTAGAGCACCATTGATTTCTAATCCTTGACCTAATTTTATCCTTAATTTAATCCCAATCACGAATGCCCCCTACTTACTTTACTTGGTGTTCTTTTAATAAAAAGTGCCCCCTTGCAATGTCGTTTTTATTTGTTGTTTTTAACTCTAAGTGATTCAAATCTTTGACTTATCCTTACATGTGTCCTTGTATAGTCTTATGTCATAACCAATCAATAATTCCTCCTAAATTTAAAATCTGCAATCATAATTTAATTTTATCCAATTCTACAATGTATGTTCTCTCTTACTCTCACATTTTTATGAGGGCTGGGCACTCTCCTCGTTGGACGAGTTTCTGACCACAACCCTCAGATTATTCTATCATTTCTAATATTTACATTTAACAATGCAAATCTGATAAACCATTGTCTAGCACACCGTTTCCGTGCACCAATTTAACGCAATTCCATCCTTTATAACGAACTGATACACAAAGACAAACATACTCATGAACAAACACACGGGCCCACAACATAGACATGACAATCTTCCCATCTGATAACAAGGGTGGGGGGGGGGGAGGCAACTGAAGTGCGGAGAGCCTCGCCACCAATGTAACCCCCCACCTCTGTCCAAAATATGCATTTGTGCCCACCTGACCGTTTGGCCCAAACTTTAGAGCCGCACCCTTTTGAAAACAAAAATGGTTACAGTTTAACCCCACCACACAATGGGATATAACCTTCATGCTAATTAAATATACATTCTTTATCAAATTCTTGTTAAGCCATTTTTCTGACTCCAACTCTCATGCGAAATCAAAATAAAATCAACAATTTTATACAAATCAACTTATTGTTCTTCATGAACCACAAATCATCACTTCCATCCCATGAACAGCACCACAGCTAATCACTCACTTCTTCAGCTGCGCCGCTGTCCCATCTGACAGCCAAGCCTGCTTTCCACACAATATCATCATAGACACACTTCAACAATTATGTAGCGACCTGGTTAACCCAGTTACCCTTCGCCCTAGACAACAATATAAGTCTCTAAGGTCGCACTATTGAGGTCGCCAGGCATCCGTCCTGCTATATCAGCGATGCCGTCACCATTTTTTTTTTCTTTTTTTTTTTTTTTTCACGAGTCCCCGACTCGTATTGGTGGCCTGGCCGATCCAATCGACCCCGACCTTAGGCAACAGTATAAGTTCCTAAGTGTCTACTATTGAGGCCACTCAGGTGCCCATATGCTAGTCACTGGCATCCCACAAGTTCCAGCGGTGTGAGCGCCCTTTGCTGATCAGACAAAGTCCTCACCACCTTTCTCTTAATTCACCACGACTCGGACATCCCAGATGTCCCTCGCCTTAGACAGCCCTATAATGTTCTAAGGTCACACTATTGGAGTCGCTCGGCATCCGTACTGCTATATCAGCGACGCCTTCACCTGTTTTTGTATTTTTAATTTTTTCCACAAATCACTTTTACCAAGTTCCACACAAAAACACTTCTATACAACCACCATTCCTGAACACAGAGCTGAAATTATTAATTTTTGAATTCCGCTTTCACTCCACAATATTGCTGAACTGGGAGAGAGAAAAAAAGTTTCCCCCTCACCTTTTGTGCCGATCGGACTGCAATACTGTTGAGCAAGAGCGGAGAAGGAAGAATCCTTTGTGGAGCATGCACTTTCCCTTCTGAAGAAATCACGTCGGATGGTCACCATTTGTTGGATTCTGTCCATAATTTAGGGAGCGCGTTATCTGCGCCTCACGGCAAAAGCCTTTGCCAATCACCTGTTATTCAATTTACTCACTGCGTGCTCGTTTGATTTCTTCAGATTTAGGAAAATGCAAAGACACTGAAGCAGAAATTAGACTTACACAGGTTGGTTGAGTTCAATCACAATTCTTGTTCAGAAAGCTCTGTTTTCAGGAAAGTGCAATACAGCGCTGGGCCCTTCAAGAGCGGAAAGTCTCCATTCAGAAAAGGCAAAGTCCAAGGTTGTTAGATCAGTTTTATATTCAGTAGCACATTGTGGGCTGGGATTGATGGGCGATGAGTCTTCGGGGTGGGGCAAGTTCGAAGGAGAGTCTGCTTCCATGGGAGTGGTGCTGGTTATGGGCGATTCGGTGTGTTGGTGGGGGGCTGTTGGTGTCTGTGTGTGGAGGGGGCTGTTGTCTTCCATCCCGTCTCTCGGCCTTGGCGATCATCTTTGGCCGAGTTCTCGGGTGGCTCCTTCTGGCACCCACTGGTTTTATCTCCACGTGACCTTCCTGTGAACATTCTTCTCCAATCTTGGACATACACTGTCGTACCGCATTCAACCGTATCTTTGCTTTGTTAGGCAAACTATTTCCCTCTGTGCAGAGCGTTCAGTAGTAATCAAAAACTGGCGTCTAGCATTAGTCAAAACATAAGATACAATCAAGTACTGAACGGTCAAGACGACTCTGGCCGTGTCCATGATTCAGAGAAAAAACATCAGGCATGCATTCCACAGTTCCTTAAGGGTCATTAAGGTATTTAGGCAATATATCAAAAGTCATTTGTTATTTCAAAGTCCTCAGAAATATATATATCAGATCATAAAGTTATAAAAACCTTTCTCATCACCACTTATCAAAAATGTCTAGTTATGTCTTCTTTATTGATTTGGTGTGTAGGTATAATTATATGCTTCAAATGTTTCGTTTATTTATTTAATATGTGAATATACTTGTCTGCTTATGTAATTTATTCAATGAGGTTTGAGCATATCTGTTTTTGTAGCGAGGCAGGACTTTTTGTATTTCGACCTCATTCCTTCAACACTTAACACATGAGTTGCTATGTCCCAATCCACACACTGGCGCACCTAACAATTTTGCGAGTTCGTTCTGTCAAAGAGAAGACCAGTAGATCAATCAGACCAAATTTACCAATTGTTTATACCTGACAAAGCGCACTAATACAGGCCTGGGTCCCGGGTCCCTCACACTAAAACTCGTGCGTTTTTGTGACCACCAAAAGACGACACATTCTTCCGGGTTACCCAGTTTTGAAGAAACACAATATGAATATTAAAGCATGCAAAACATTGTGAGATGAGTGGTCGATGGCCATCTCCTCCCCGTGTCGGTGTTATTGCTGAGGTCAGGCGGTTGGGTTTTTCCCGCGAAGCCCGACCACCTGGACATGATGTTGTTCTCGTTTCTCACCGACCTTGAGGTGTTCTCGTCCGGTACTCCCTGTCTGGGCCTATTCCACAACACTTCGAAGAAAACAAGTTCATGCAGTTTGCCTCCACATTCTTCGCCACCCACCAATCCACACGAGCACTCCATTACTAGATATTATATTAATATGATTATAAGTTTAACACAACCTTAAAAATATGTTTGCAAACTGCCGAAAGCACATTTCCCTTTACTACTCAATGCAATAGTAAGGTTTTTTTGTACCACAGTGGAGGTTGGATGGTCAGAAAATTAGGTGCGTTCAATTTTTGACATTCACACAATCATGCATAGGAGTCGCACAAGGCGACAGTTAACAAGACAATGACTGCAATAGGGGCCACCTACGACTGCACCGACATGAAAAAGTAGAAGCGAGAGAGCAGAGTATGGGATTATATGCTAAAACGTCTGCTATACAGTTACCAATAGGAGATTCTATCAAAAGAAGCTACATGAGAGATGGATTAGAATCCCTTTGTCTGTGTGTTCTGTGTTCGTGCGTACTCTCTGTAAAGTTGTGACAGTCTGTTGTCGTTCGTCTGAACTTTGTATGCCGTTTTGTGTATGTGTGCATTCAGATGTGTGTGTGTGTGTGTGTGTGTGTGCACACCCTGTGTGGGTGCGAGCGTGTGAGGAGAAAGAAGGCATGGGTAAGACAATCTCTTTTAAACCAGGAGGCAATACATGGGAAAGCCCCTGTCATAAGTAGTCTTTGGTTAGAGGGAATCATTAGGAAGTGTTCAAACTCTTCCCGCAAACACTCCTATTTGCCAGTTAAATGGGCACTACAATTGACTACGAGAGTTGCAAACAACAGATGAAGAGCAGTCCTTGGCAGATTATATGATCAGGACGCTCAAACTGTGTCAAAGAGAAATTTACTGCCGCTGGATCTTTCCTCCTCACAGGTCGACAACCCCATCAATCCAGGAGACTGGGTCTACATCAAGGTCATCAAAAGAAGGAACTGGGCCAGCCACGACGGGAGGGACCATTCCAAGTCTTGCTGACTACCGCAGTGAAGTTTGCTGAATGGCCAGCTGGATTCACCTCAGCCACTGCAAGTTGCAGAGAGTGCTGGACCCCTAATTCGAGTGGTGGCGCGTCTCAATGATGGTGGAGCGAACAACGATCCCCACTCCGCTCGACGCAGGGGTTTGTCCCGGTGTCTCTGCTATCCTAGTAGCAATGGGGATCCATATGCCAGATGGATCCACTGCTGCGTTGTGGTTGGAGCGTGCTATGGTCTATGGACTCATCTGAACAGACCAAATGACAATGTTGACCATGGAAAACGATGGTCACACGATGAGAACTTTGAAGCCATACGAAACCAACACTTGTTACCGGTATGTGAAGGTCACTGTGAGAGCTCACACACGGGAGGGACGTTATGTGTGTTCGAAACTACCCCCTTCCTTCACACAAGTTCACTTGGAGGCCAGAGCAATGAATGTCACTAAAGCGTAATGTATGGCATCCATGGGAGGAGTTGGATATCAACACCGAGCTGTCACAATCAGTGATGCCGACCCATCCCGCCCTGGAGTTGCAGACGGTGCCTATGATGAACTCTTCTGGGTAAATCTCAATGTGACTGTTAGAGGATGAACAATACCACGAGTGGCCTACACAGAGAGACCAGCTGGAGTGAATTACACATGTTACATCCAAGGATGAGAGAGCCGTTTTCAAGGTGTAAGGGCTCTACTACCAACATGGCTGCACCATCGGACGGGACCTACGTCATCCAGAAGTTCAGAAGCACTGCCTCACCTGCATCCTATGAGTGCACGTGCCTGTTCAGAATGGATCGTGGTTTTGTGGTCACAAGAGTTGTCCGATGCTGCCTGCCAACTGGACACAAGTGTGTGCACCAGTGTGAGTGACAGACCACACCTAAAGACTAGAACATCATCAGCTGACGATACCACGAGTACATATACAACTTCTTAGACGTGACAGATGTGATAATGATAATGAAACGTGGATTGCGTAGATGCTGTTCTGTTGAGCATGTTTTACAGAAACTTGTTGATTTGACCATCAAAAATGCTTCGCAAGTAATGGATATGATGATGTACTGTTTCTGTGTTTTTCTTTTTATTTTTTTTATTGATAGCATTCTGGTCGCCTAAGGCAGAGGGACCGTGTGAGACTTTTCCTGCTAATAACATCTGGCCAGCAGGTTTTTTGCTTACACAATAAGTTTGATCTGGGGTATTGAGGGAAAACCTCATCTTCACTGGAAATTGTTGTTATCATTGTTTGTTGTTTTTTATTTTTACTATTCTTTCTTCGTTATATTTTCTTGCTTGCCTTTGTTGTTTGGGGTGGCATAATCATATGATAAAACAGGAAGGAGATGTCAGGGTTTTCCAGGTTATCTTTGTCGTATGATTATGTTGGAATGCAACCTGTAATAAATAACCTAGGTAGATTAGTTTTATGCTTATGTTGGAATACAACCTGTGATAAATTACCTAGCTTGTCCCATCCTACACAAAGTCGTAAAACATCCCTTGCTATGTTTTGACTAGAGGTCAAGGGCTTTCTCCATTCAGTCCACTCTTACCCCCACCCTGTTTCTCTTAATAAAAATGCTCTTGCAGGAGCCGAGAGTCAGACCTCCATTCGAACATCGCTGTACGCACAGCGACGAATGGACTCTCCACCTGCAGGTGTCTAAAAGGACTTACTTGTCTCCCGTGTGGTTCTTGCAAAATAAGTTGGAGTGAGCGAATCTCTAACAACTTGAGCGCTATAAACTTTTTTGCTTGCAGCGGTGACGCTTGATAGCAACGACGGCGACTCGCCCTTATATAAGCCGCCAACACCAGTTTGGAATGAATAGCAAATATGCCATCAAATAACGCCCCATCCGATCTCACCGAGTTCATTTGCTGGCACCACCTGCATGGACACACGCCCTGCTGCATATTCTGGTCCCGTGCCAGAGAGTTTCCGCCATGATGTGCGTGCATTAGCAATTATCGGCTGACAAGATCCATTCGTAGGCAATAATTTCTTTAACTGTAATGTCTGCAAATGGAGCTGAAGCGTCTTTGGGCTCGAGCCATCCTCTCTGCCAACCGAAGCCGTTTATCGCTGTCGTTGGGCCACATTGTGTTCAACATTCCTTTTCATATTTTTCACAGTTCCACGTGGGAGCGTGTTATTTATTATAAATAAAAACAATTATTATAAATGATTGACTAATCTAAGGTGTTTGAAATGGCCAAGATGAAAATCATGGTTATGGTGCTTCAGAATAATTGCACATTTTGTTGTTTTCAGGTGTTTGTGGCATTATCCCTTCGGAGGACTGAATTAAAACCAAGTTACTGGGCCACACATTTGGTTCAAGAAAACCTTGAGATTTCATGATATGATATCATGAGTCCTCCAACAATCACAAACACTCAAGAATGCATAAAAACAAAATAATGGACATTGTCAAGTGTCCTGATCCAAATCGTATTCAAGCTATGTGGAAGGAGCTGAAAAGTGCTGCTCAGAGTTAGTTCTCGTGGAATGTGCCAAAAATACGTGTCGACAGGTGCAGGAGTCACATTGTGAATTACAAAAGTGAAGTGCAATATTTTTTGTTTGGAACATCTTAAACACATTTCTGTTTGACCGCAAAAAGGAAGTAAATATGAAAATCTCATATTTTAAATGTCAGTATTTTTACCGTATTTATTCTAATTATCGCCCATATTCTAATAATCGCCCAGTGTGTGTTAGCGATGACATAAATAAAAACATTATCTCTAATTATCGCCCATGCTGTTAAAAATTCCCCCCAAAGCTTTTCCTATGTGACAATCTTCTGTCACACCCAGAGCAGTTCATCGTCTTTTGACATCAGCAAACTACTTTGCTTGTGTTTGTTGTCACGATCGAGAAAAAAATTCCCGGCTTGAATTCTGGCAAGCGACATTCTTTGACTGCCGAACGTGGTTGTGGGGACATGGAGGGCCCTCTGCCTCAGGTTCCTCATGACTCCTCTTCCTCACTTTGGATACGTAAACCGATCGGATTACATTGGGAAGGGAGGTGGTGGTGTGTGTGTGTGTGTGTGTGTGTGTGGGGGGGGGGGTCAGTGCTGCCCCCTCCCAAAAAGGCAGAGTGTCTCAAAAGACTGAAGATCGAATATGACGATGTTCGTTAGGCTCCAAGCGCTCTGACGAGCGCCGTCTTAATGTAGAAAGCGTAAAGATAGATCAAGCGCCACCACCATGCACCTTCATGGCTTTCCCATGCTTTGCTGTTAGCGCATTCTTCTGGGCTTTTATTGGCTTTTGCTTTTGTGTTAGAAACAAACCAGTGGTCACAAGCAACCAGGACTGTGGACTCGGTCGGATTTTTGCACCGAGTCCGAGTCCGGCCTCTTGACCACCGAGTCCGAGTCCAAGTCCGGCTGACCATTTTTTCTGTTAATTCATTTGACTGCTTAGTCTTTATTCAAGGCTAACACATGACTCTTTCTGGATGCCATGATTATCCGAGGGACAAAATAGCTATATGCAGAACGAACGCAACTGCTTTCACACTGGCTGGTTCGGCTTATATAGGATCCCTCGCTGAGAGCGCGAATGTAAAAGTGAGGCGACGTTCCAATCGGACGTTGGATCGATAACATTTTCCCTGCCCTACCGGAGTTGTGCTAGTTCATAACGTAGATCACTCATGGCGTAGTCATAAATGTACGGTTGACAATTTAACCGATAGAAGTGGATACATTGGAACATAACCTACACTCTAATATATTATTTGACATGGTATTAAATGCGTGGCTTTACAAAAATAGTCATTGAAGCCCACCCTTAGCCCTGAGTGCCATTGGCATGAGGCAAAACGCTTGAAAACACACACTCTCGCCCAATTAAATAACCATTCTGAAACACAGGACATGTAAGATAATATTTTTTAATCATTAATTACACCATTATAGCTCAGACATTTATCTAAACACAAATACTTAGTGACAACCCCACAACTATCGAAATACATCAATGGTATAAGATGGGTGACATAATCGTCCTTGACATTGGTACATAATGTAAACATTAGCCTAAGTGCAACTCAACGTGGCCGCATTGATCGTAAGCAGGGCTGTGGACGGTATTCCTACGCGCGTCAGACTCGGTGGAGTCGGTCAAAATCAGCACCGAGTCCGGCAAAAATGACCGAGTTCGACCGAGTCCGAGTCCCCGAGTCCGACTCCACAGCCCTGCAAGCAACCCCCCCAACGTTTCCATTCGGATCAAATCTTTGGCTAGTCCTGTCATGGAATGAATGGAGCAGGGCGACCAATGCAGCTTGGAACAGGGTTTATTAAAGGGAAGGGGGATAGGGGGAACGAGACACAGGCTGGGCAGAGGCTCACGGAGAGCGGGCAGGAAACAGAAGTCCACTAGGACCAGGAATAGATACACGAAACGGGTACTGTTTAAACCTGGCAGGTCGGAGGACGAGGAAAGAAACGCTTCAAGCGGATGTTATCTGTCTGCAGCCAAGAGCGTTTTGTAAACAGGCCAGACAACTGCACAGCTCACGTCCCCACTGAGGTTGATATTTGAAGTTTTGGCGCCGAACGTCTTCTTTGCAGCATACTGAGAATTGCGTTAGTAACTGTGTAGAACATCTCAAATACTGCAAGCAATCCGTCAAATCATTTCCCAGGTTGACAAATGGAATCATTTGAGGACGGAAAGATGAAAACCACAATCCAAAGCAAATCAACAAGAGCCAGATTGTGACATCTTCAAGTCTGAGTCAGGGCGGCCGTGCATAGCTCAGCAACTGAGTGGGTGGTCCAGTCAGCGGAGGGTCCGGTGCTGGATTCCCGCTCTGCTCGTCCGTCGGCCTGCTACAGCCTAATCTCACCGAGTTCATTTGCAGGCACCACCTGCACGGACACAAGCCCTGCTACATATTCTTTTCCCGTGCCAGAGAGTTTCCGTCATGATGTGCGTGCGTTAGCAATTATCGGCTGTCAAGATCCATTCGTAGGCAATAATTATTTTAACTGTAATGTATGCAAATGGAGCTGAAGCGTCTTTGGGCTCGTGCCATCCTCTCTGCCAACCGAAGTCGTTGGGCCACATTGTGTTCAACACTCCTTTTCATATTTTTCACAATTCCACGTGAGAGGGTGTTATTTAAAGTTAAAGTTAAGTTAAAGTCCCAATGATCGTCACACACACATCTGGGTGTGGTGAAATTTGTCCTCTGCATTTAACCCATCCCCGTGTGATTTTGATCGATCCCCTGGGGGAGAAGGGAGCAGTGAGCAGCAGCGGTGCCGCGCTCAGGAATCATTTGGTGATCTAACCCCCCAATTCTAACCCTTAATGCTGAGTGCCAAGCAGGGAGGCAATGGGTCCCATTTTAATAGTCTTTGGTATGACCCGGCCGGGGTTTGAACCCACAACCTTCCAGTCTCAGGGCGGACACTCTACCACTAGGCCACTTATTTATTATAAATAAAAACAATTATTATAAATGATTGACTAATTTAAGGTGTTTGACGTGCTTTTCACTGTTTGCCAATACAATGGTTGCTATTTTTGAGGTCACCGCAAAAGTGTTCCTTTTGAAGCTGCAAGGCTTTGGCCTGACTCCAGCGCTGGGAAATACAAATTCAGATACACTTATAAAACAATTTTTTTTTCTCAAGTTGTTGGTTTTGACTCAACCCGGCCTTCTAGAATAGAAGAGAAACTGTACTGTCCACTGAAGCTTTACTCTGAATCCCACTCAGATCTAGGCAGTCCTTGCCAATCACGTTGCAACTCTAATGAATTTTTTCGGATTGAGAAGAAACCAAATCTGTCGATTTACATGTCGATTTAATACAGACTCAAGTGCCTCTTGATAATCTGATGAGTGTGTCAAAGTCACCACTGCATTGTTTTTGATCGGGTCAGTTTCTTCAGTCAGCATGTAGGAACGGCGGTCAGGCACAAGCCGCTGCTAATCCAGGACTTGCCTGTCACACATGGGTGGCAAGAAAAACTTAGCGCGAGTAGTCGTCGCTTCCTGTACTAAAAATTAGTTGAAAATCAGGAATTGCTTTATTTTCTTTGTGGTCCAACAGAATTATAAAAAAGAAAAAAAAAAACTTGTGAAATGGCCAAGACGAAAATCACGGTTATGGCGCTTCAGAATAATTGTAAATTTTGTTGTTTTCAGGTGTTTGTGGCATTATCCCTTCGGAGGACTGAATTGAAACCAAGTTACTGGGTCACACATTTGGCTCAAGAAAACCTTGAGATTTCATGATATGATATCATGAGTCTTCCAACAATCACAAACACTCAAGAATGCATTAAAACAAAATAATGGGCATTGTCAAGTGTCCTGATCCAAATCCTATTCAAGCTATGTGGAAGGAGCTGAAAAGTGCTGCTCAGAGTTAGTTCTCGTGGAATGTGCCAAAAATACGTGTCGACAGGTGCAGGAGTCACATTGTGAATTACAAAAGTGAAGTGCAATATTTTTTATTTAGAACATCTTAAACACATTTCTGTTTGACCGCAAAAACGAAGTAAATATGAAAATCTCATATTTTAAATGTCAGTATTTTTACCGTATTTATTCTAATTATCGCCCATATTCTAATAATCGCCCAGTGTGTGTTAGCGATGACATAAATAAAAAACATTACCTCTAATTATCGCCCATGATGTTAAAAATTCCCCCCAAAACTTTTCCTATGTGACAATCTTCTGTCACACCCAAAGCAGTTCATCATCTTTTGACATCAGCAAACTACTTTGCTTGTGTTTGTTGTCACGATCGAGAAAAAAATTCCCGGCTTGAATTCTGGCCACCGACATTCTTTGACTGCCGAACGTGGTTGTGGGGACGTGGAGGGCACGGGCCCTCTGCCTCAGGTTCCTAATGACTCTTCTTCCTCACTTTGGATACGTAAACCGATCGGATTACATTGGGAAGGGAGGCGTCTGTGTGTGTGTGTGTGCGGGGGGGGGGGGTTAAAAAAGACTGATGACTGAATATGGCAACATTCGTTAGGCTCCAAGCGCTCTGACGAGCGCCGTCTGAATGTAGAAAGCATAAAGATAGATCAAGCGCCACCACCATGCACCTTCTGTTGAAAATCCCCCCCAAAACTTACGTTTTCCTCCGCGACCGCATGCCGACGTCATTGCGCAAGTTTAAATATGACTGATTTGACAGCACGTCGAATGTCCCTTTTAAATTGGTTTTCACCATAAACTATGATACAATTACACTCGTCACTCCGCTACAATATCCTCACACAATTACGTTATCGGGGCGTGCGCTCGAACAAGACGATCGCGATAACGTGCCGTGTGCAACATGTGATGTGCGACGGTAACGTGTCGCATCGATGGAGTGTCAATTGACGCTCTTAGAGGTAGATCCGAACAGGCGCCGTTCTAGTGTTAAGAACACCAGTGAGATGCCGGTATTGCATACTTGAGCGATAATTAGAATAAATATGGTATTTCATATTATAGTGAAACCCCCTCCATCGTGGGTTCCAGACAGGTTCACAATCACGCTTTTTCACAGCTTGTTGTGATCAACCACAACATAGTAGCACACTTGTTTAGTTTGATGTTAGAGATTCGCTCACTCCATCTTATTTTGCAAGAACCACACGGGACACAAGTAAGTCCTTTTAGACACCTGCAGGTGGAGAGTTCACCCGTTGAAGGAATGAAGTCTAAACTCTCCCTCCTGCAAGGGCATATTTATTAAGAGAAACAGAGTGGGGGTAAGAGTAGGCTGAATAGGAAGCCCTTGTCCTCTAGTCAAAACATATCAGGGGGTGTTTTACGACCTTGTGTAGGATGGGACAAGCTAGTTTATTTATTACCGGTTGCATTTCAACATAATCGTACGATAAGGATAATCTGAAAAACCCTAACATCTCCCTCCTGTTTTATCATATGATTATGTCACCCCAAACAACAAAGGCAAGCAAGAAAATATAACAAAGAAAGAAGAATAGTAAAAATAAAAAACAACACACAACAATAGCAACAATTTCCAGCGAAGATGAGGTTTTCCCTCAATACCCCAGATCAAACTTATTGTGTAAGCGAAAAACCTGCTGGCCAGATGTTATTAGCAGGAAAAGTCTCACACGGTCCCTCTGCCTTAGGCGACCATAATGCTATCAATTAAAAAAATAAAAAGAAAAACACAGAAACAGTACATCATTGTATCCATTACTTGCGAAGCATTTTTGATGGTCAAATCAACAAGTTTCCGTAAAACATGCTCAACAGAACAGCATCTACGCAATCCACGTCTCATTATCATTATCACATCTGTCACGTCTAAGAAGTTGTATATGTGCTCGTGTTTTCGTCAGCTGATGATGTTCTAGTCTGTAGGTGTGGTCTGTCACTCACACTGGCGCACACACTCGTGTCCAGTTGGCAGGCAGCATCGGACAACTCTTGTGACCACAAAACCACGATCCATTCTGAACAGGCACGTGCACTCATAGGATGCAGGTGAGGCAGTGCTTCTGAACTTCTGGACGAAGTAGGTCCCGTCCGATGGTGCAGCCATGTTGGTAGTAGAGCCCTTACACCTTGAAAACGGCTCTCTCATCCTGGCACACATCGGTGATGTCCAAAGCTCCCATCCAGTTTCCTCCCTCTGCAAGTCCAGAGCGGGATGGGTCGGCAACACTGATTGTGACAGCTCGGTGTTGATATCCAACTCCTGGATGCCGTGTCCCTGTAAAACAATGCTCTAGACTTTCTTGCTACGTTTCACACAATAATAATGATGAGTAAATCATCAGATACCTCTCGTGCATACACTCCAACAAACGTTAAGTAGATGTGAGATAACTTGCATGAAGTCTACTTAACCAAACATTGAGTAAATATGGGATAACTTGAAAACTGTCCCGGTCAACAACAATTCATAACTAGAAACTACAAGGTATAATAGAGAAAGAACTTCTCTTTTGCTAAACAAGGAACAAAGGTGTCCTGTTCATAACTAGTGAGGGCCTCTCACAGATAAGTCAAGGAAGGGAGTGTAAGAACTCCCTAAAACCTGGCAGATGTGTTGGCCTTGAGCGAAGGTATGAGACCTCCGGTTCAGGCCGGCCAGCGCTTCTACAAAACTAATTATTCTAACATTTTTTCCCACCTGCTTATCACATATTTGCTCAAATTCACACATCACCGTAAACAACCCCTTTTCTCGACTCTCAGTCGTCGGATCACATTCATGAGGACAAATATGTTTACTCCAAAGGATAAACGTTGTGATGTCATCATTCAGAATCCCACGGATCTGGGAAAAGTCTGGTAACACAGATGCAGGAATTTTGCCATCAACATAATCACGTTGCCGCTCAGACATTAGGTATATCTGAGCAATCTCGTCCTCCATGGGCGATATTACTGTAGTGACGAGACGATTAAACAGAGCACGAAGACATGGTATGCAACATCCATACAAGGTGAGCATAGCAGCAACACTGCAACTGATGGTAAAATTGAGGACACAATGGCGTTATACTTCCCAAAAGCAGTCATCCACTTGTAGTGCTCTTTCATCCTCGTTTTGAGGGATCACAGGCCTGCAATCCGTCAGGCTCCCATCAGGGGCGGTGTCGTTGGGGATGAAGGTGCAGCATTGTTCTCCAAACATTGCACAGACCCCTCCTTTCTCAGACAACAACATATCATGAGCATTGTGGTTCTGGATCGACATTAGGGAAGGCGTGGCTAGCTGTTCATGCACTGCCTCGAGCCCCGCTTGTGTCCGTTTGCCCAATTTCTGCATGTTGTAATGGATGTAATTTATCCTGTCTACGTTCTTGTTCATCGTTCACCAGCAGCAAATGGAGGACTCCCATCCCGCTGCAATTTGGTCATTTAATTCTTATTAATCAGAAACTCCTCTAGGGACTCCAATTGCATCAATTTCGGTCAAATCATCGTTGCCTCTCAAATTTAAAGATATTTTGGTTTTTACCAGCTTTTTTCCCGGATCTTGGCATGTTGATGTATATACAAATTTGTTTGACTAGATTCTCTGAAAGCAATGGCTTCTTTTTTTTTTTTTTCTCTCTCAATGGATATTATATAGAATGCTCTGTCACATATTTCACAATCCAGTAGACGTGACAGATTTCACACAATCTTTGGTCAATGGCAACGGTACAACATAAATAATCGGTTACAAATCCATACATATGACATATTCAAATTTTTCTGTCTTTGCAGCTTGTTTTGCCATAAGCAATCAATTGTTTCCTTTTTCAGTTACTCTTATAGTTAGTTACCTGAAACAAATTATCCACATTCATTCTAGATATTCATCCCATTCTTTAACATCTACAGCGGTTGTTGACAAAGTACACATATAAACATCATACTTTCATGGCAGTCCAGATCCGACACAGCAGATTATCCTGCAAAGGTCAAATTGATCTTTTAAATTGAAGGCATTCAGTGTTTTTGTTTTTGTTGAAACAAGCTCTACAAAAAAAAAATGTTTTGTTTTGAAAATGTTTTGAATATGAATCAAATCCATATGTTGTATAAAGCTGACTGACCTGCCCCACTATCCCTCCTCTTGAGCCATGTGACACGCACCATGGCTCAATATTGCTGCCCATTTGCATAGGTTCTTTGGTAGGGTAGGTCTGTCTTCTGGTCATTTATAGATGCCATTCTCTAATCTTGCCCTTCTTTTCGTCCATAATTGAATTTCACTCTATGGACTTTGTCGCTGCACATCTTTAAAAATGTTTCAGTGATTTAATCTGCTTCTTGTGTGTATAAAATTTGAAGTGTCTTTTGCGCTGCAGCTTTGTGGTTCTGTCTGCAAGCTTGTTACCTCTTGACACCTTATCAGGCTCGTGTGTGTGTGTACTGCACACGTGCATATAGCTACTTTTTGTGGCAATTGGACTGTTTTGACAACTAGCTTAGCAAGTAAATGGATGGCCTCCCCGAATGGGGAGCGACTCAGCTAGAAAATGATTAGACATTTGCACTTTCTTATAGTTTCTTTAGTTACTTTGTAATCGTTTTCTCATTGTTTATCACAAGAATCTTAGAAATTTGAATACAAATCAAAATGTATGTTTTATTTTACTCAATTGTATGATTTAGAGAATCCATATGTAGTAAAGTGTTGTATATCACTACATGTGATTTCATCATCATTTAATTTGACTTTCTTTCCAAAACGCTTCTTAATTTCTCAGTTCACACATTGTTAGAGATTTGCTCACTCCAACTTATTTTGCAAGAACCACACGGGAGACAAGTAAGTCCTTTTGGACACCTGCAGGTGGAGAGTCCATTCGTCGCTGTGCGTACAGCGATGTTCGAATAGAGCTCTGGACTCTCCTTCCTGCAAGAAGATATTTATTAAGAGAAACAGAGTGGGGGTTGAGAGTTGACAGGTTTGGTGAACCCCCGGCCTCTGGTAAGATCAGAGCAGGGGGTGTTTTACAATGTTGTGGGAAACAGAACAACTTTGATTGCTTCCCCTGCAGCTGGTCAATCAAGCAGAGAATGCAAACACTTTATTTTACTGCGTTGAGAGCAAGACAAGATTGGTTAATCATTATAGTCTACATTCCAACATAATCCTATGATAAAGATACTCTGTAAAACCCTAACACACATCTTCTACATGTGTTACTGGTTCTCCAGTTTTTTCTCTAGTTAATTATCAATCCAAAAGCTACGTTTTCTTTTTAGCATTCAACCTGCTCAAAATCACTCTTTCATCAAAGTCGCTCTACTAATTTTCTACAGTAGTCGCCAACGACTTCAACCATTCAACCTTTCATTCAGGCAATCATTCATCAATGCTCATCATATGCATCTCACACAGTCTCCAATAAGGAGTCTTCCTATCACATTGGTCCCAATTCAACCAAGCTCACCACACAACATTCATACATCATTTTCATCTCAAGGTTCCTGGTAGAACAATCCACCGATTCAAAAAAACTTAACTAAAACAAACAACTGGCAAATTAATCTGAATTTTTTCTTTGTTTTTAAATTTGAAGAACTCAATCTCTCAGATTTAGCTAGCATTTAGAATTTTGTATAATCTTATAACACAACCAATCAATTATTCCTATTAAATGTAGCATTGCAAAATCTTAAATTCACAATTTAGCTTCTTCCAATTCCTGAAAGCATGTTCTGTCGTTTCTTGTTTTTTCTTCTTCGAATTTCTCGTGGGCTCGACACTTAACATGCACGAGTGTGGATTAGTTTCTGCTCGCAAACAGATTTCTCTCTTTTCCTCTCATTTTTATCTGTCCAAATTGTTTCTGTTCTGCGGTGTAAATTGAATAGACAACAGTCTAGCAAACTTCTTTATACTAAAAGTTTAGCCAATCTTCATCAATTTAATACATATGCACACACATGCACAGCTCTCGCGTGCGGAAGGTAGGTCCCAGCACCAATGATTCGTCACAGGCTGGCCATTTCCTGTGGTCGATCATGAGCTGGTCCCTCCCATGCACACGAGGACAGCACATTCTAATTTTTTTTTTATTTGTCTTCTAGAAGCAAGTTGTATTTCTTTACCACTTGATTTGCATATTTTAACTTTAGTGTAACACAATTTGATCTCTAGTCATTTTTAATTGGGCATACAAACAGCATTGTCATACTTCTTGTATGGACAGGAGCTCCAACAATTAAAGGGAAATGTGCTTTCGGGAGTTTGCAAACATATTTTTTAAGGTTGTGTTAAACTTATAATCATATTAATATCTAGTATTGGAGTGCTCGTGTGGATTGGTGGGTGGCGAAGAATGTGCAGGTGTTAGAAAAATTGTATATATATGTTATCATGCGTTCTCTAATGAGTACTTATTCACAATGTTACTGTTCAGTATGCTTGCTGCTTTGCCTTGCTTATTCTTATCTTGTACAACAGAACAGAAGGATTACGGCTGGGTCAGGGGCGAGATGACGGTTGTGTCAAACAAGATGCTGCTGACAGCTCAGCGTCCACCAGAACAGATCGTGAAAACAACACGTCAAACGATGCGTCATGAACCTTCTGATCTTCCTTAAAGAACGTCACTTTCTCTTTTTATCTCTCGGAATACTGCTTAAACTGTTTTGCTGATATAGCCATATCTGCACGCAACACTTTGTGCGTTACTTTTTGTTTCTTTTCTTACGAGACGAAGCCACAATCTCTTTCCCCCCCCCTTAAGGGCTAATCGTCTCACACTGTGGGTAGGGCATTTCCAAATAAAAAGAGCGAGGAGTGTAAAACAGATTTTTTGTGTATTTTGGGACTGCTGTAAGTCTGATTGCACTCCTCGCGAGAAAAGACTCAACATTCTGCCTCACTGGTTTTGTCTGCTGATCCTTTTGCTGATTCTGAACCTGACAGATTTTTGGGGGCTCGTCCGGGATCTCAATAGACCTATTTCGGGGTTCCAGCCGACTTTTCGACGCAGGACAAGTCCTTGGCCAAGGCATATAGATAGAGAAACCCTTTTCACGGGGCTGTCTCGATCAGTCGGTTGGACACCGGAGTGGTTGACGAGATCATCCGAGGAGAAGGCCCAGCAGACTGTGAGTACGAATCT